>NC_142937.1:65096474-65141474 GCF_046866305.1 Octopus bimaculoides | reverse complement strand
GGTGTATTTTATGTAGCAGTAACCTGACACCAGCATTGGTCATGACTACGGTCTCACTTGGCCTGACAGGTCTACACAAGCACAGTATATCGCTAAAGGTCTTGGTCATCTCTCACTGCTTTCATGAGGCTCAATGCTCGAATGATGCTCCAGCAGGGGTGCCAGTCAAACAGCACTGGCACTGGCCAGGACTACGATTTCCTTCTGTTAGACAGGTCTTCACAATCACAGCATACTGTCCAACGATTCATGGGTGCTTTTAATGGGCTAGCTATGCAACACTGGCATCGACAACAACTATGATCTCACTTGGCTTGGTGGGTCTTCTCAAGCGAAGTATATCTCCAGTGCTCTTGGTCACTTGTCTTTGCCTCTGTGAGGCCCAACATTCAAAGATCATGCTTCACCACCTCGTCCTATGTCTTCCTGGGTCTACCTCTTTCGCAGGTTCCCTCCAGTGTTAGAATGTGACACTTCTTCACACAGCTGACCTCAGCCATATGCAACATGTGACCATACCAGCACAGTCGTCTCTCTTGCACACCACATCTGATGCTTCTTATGTCCAACTTTACTTTCAGGATGCTTACATTCTGTTGTGCATGCACACTGACATTACACGTCCAACAGAGCATACTAGTTGCATTCCCTCGCGATCGGTAAAAATGTGTTTATTTTGGTAGTTTTGACTTATGATGTCCCTCTCAGCGTGAGGTATTATTGTATAGTAATGCCCTTATATAAATTAAATTATATATTTATGGAAAAAAAATGATGTTCTTTTTCCTTATGAGGTTTTTCCACGCTGACTACTTGATAAATTCTTATAAAGATTTTATCCTTACATTATATTATGAATAATTAGAATATATTCAGTGCTGAATATTATTCTGTAAAAGCACATGTTGCCGAAGTGTAACTTAAAAAGCCTGCCTCTTTCACGGATATATAAGGATGAACAATCGTCTATGTACTGTGTTGGGTACATCAGGGTATGTTGATTTTTGTTTATTCTTCATGTTTCTTGACCATACGTGTACTGATGAATAAAAGATGCAGCTTACTGCATAGTTTTGGTGTGTTAATTATGAAACCATTGGTTTACCGTTAAGTTAAAAGTTTTTAGGAGGTTAGCTTTGAAAGTTGCATTCCCTCGCGATCGGTAAAAATGTGCTTATTTTGGTAGTTTTGACTTATGAAGTCCCTTTAAGCGTGAGGCATTATTGTATAGTAATGCCCTTATATAAATTTTATATATATATATATATACATATGTATTATACATATTCATATATATATATATATATATATATATATAGAAAATGTAAGACAACAAAAGAAAGAGACCTCAACATTATGTAAATAGAGGAATTTATATGTAAATATTATGTGACAATTATTTGGTAACCATGATAAGACTCCGAGTTTCGGATGCCGGGGCGGAAACCCATGCCGCTATCTCTTCAGTTTTCTGGCCAGGTAACTGAAGAGATGGCAGCATGGGTTTCTGCCCTGGCATCCGAAACTTGGAGTCTTATCATGGCTACCAAATAATTGTCACACATTATTTACAGATATATATATATATATATATATATATATATATATATATATATATATATAAAAGCAAATAAGTAATAAGGACATCCTTGTTACTAATTTGCTTTTATTCACCTCACTTCAAGCTGTGTGGATCATACTGGACTGACTTGGTGCTTCAACTTAAGTACCTAATTCACCTGAGTCTTAATCATTTCTTTTATATATATATATATATGTATATATAATGTGTGTGTGTGTGTGTATGTATGTATATATATATATATATATATATATATATATATATATATATATATATATATATAAAAATTTAAGGAATGGAGAAAACGCATGTTATAATTGCATATATATAATTGCAATTATAACATGCGTTTTCTCCATTCCTTAAATTTTTAAATATACTCAAATACCCAAAATTTCAAGGAGTTCCTGCCTTAAAAACAGGAACAACACCAAAGTTATTTTGTGTTCTTTGCTACATTGGTTTCTATTAACCCATTTATTCTATCCGAAGAATTATTATTCATTAAGATACACACATACACACATACACACACATATATATATATATATATTTAATTATATGTATTTCTTCTATGTGTGTGTATGTATGTATATCACATATCTACACACACACGCACGCGCGCACACACACACACACACACACACACACACACACACACAGACATTACAGAAGTAAATAGACAGCCTTATAACCATTAAAATTTCTTTAAATCTGAAATAATTCAAATTATTTATTAATTGCTATAATGTGAATATTTAATATTTGGTAGACATGCCCCTTGCACTTTTCAAAGCAAGTACCCTATAAGGCATGTTAATGATCAGATGATGAATATTCTCTTGTGAAATTTCTTGCCAAGTTTCATATAGTAATCTCAAAACATCTGAATTTCAAGATGTTTTGTTGTTCTTTTTATGAGGTGTCCTGTCCATTATGTCCCAGAAGTGTTCAATAGGGTTCATATCTGGTGATTGGCTTGGGCATGGAAGCTCTTTAATATTATTTTCATCCATAAAATCTCAGGTAATTTTAGCTGTGTGACAAGGAGCCACTAGCATAACTGGGTGGGGTTCAGTTCATCCTGGGTGGCACTTTTCATCCTGTTGTAGGCTATTGCTGCAAGCAATATGCGTTTTTTGTGGGACCTGGGGGTGGCAAACAGAAGGGCCACCCTGGGCAGTACACACTCTAGCTATGTTAGTGCAAGGAGCCCCATCTTGCATAAATAAAGAGTCTTCTTTAAACTTTTCACCACTGGAGAAGATTGAAAGGAGTCCTTTCTGTAATATGGACACATATTTATCTGAGTTTATGTTTCCTTCAGCTCTGATTAACTATTGCTCCAGTCAACTATTGTTCCAAATTGCTCCCCTGACCATCACAAATTAGCTACTGTGTTTTAGTGTTGGCTGCGATCTTTTCACATCAAATCCTTGAACACAGAATCTCCAGACCCACACTCAATCATTGTTAGGAAACACAGCAAATCTGAACTCATCAGAGAATATGACAGTGTCCCAAAAGGCTAGTAGCCTCTCCATCATCTCACTGGCTCAATCTTTTCTCCGCTTGATGTTGACTGGTCGAAGAAGTGGTTTCCTTCTTGCAGCTCTGCCATAGTAACCAAGTTTGTGAAGATACCTGACAACTGTTCTGGGACTGGTATCAACTTGTTCTGCTATGTCAGAGGCCTTGCAACGAGGATTATCCTCCACACTTCTCTTAGCAAAGAGAAGGGTCCTGTCAGAGGGCCCTGGTTGACCTGGGAGAGGTGATGTGGACTCCTTCCCCTCCGTGGTGAATTACACAACCACTCTAATAACTGTAGAAAGTGGGATCCAAAGGTTTTCTGTGATTTTATGCTATGTCCACCTTTAGAATGATCCACAATATGGCCACTTTGAAATTCAGACAGTTCCAATGCTTCTTTTGTACATGACATGATTAAACAGTCACATATAGAATCTGAAACATAAAAATGTCGATTACTAAAAACTATAAACTTTTACAAAGCAGAATAAATATAAAATGATGTTTTATGGGGTGTCTATTTACTTCTGTGATGTTTGTGTATATATCGTCATCATCATCATTGTCTTCATTGTTTAATGTCTATCTTCCATGCCTGCATGAGTAGGAAGGTTGACAGGAGCCAGCCAGGTAGAAAAACTACCCTAGGCTACTGTGTCTGCCTCTTATCTAAACTAACTCTCTCTCTGCATCTATATATATACATATATAAAGCTGAGAATATCTGTCTGTCTGTACGTGTGCATCACTAAAACTCGAGAACTACCCAATGGATTCCATTCAAATTTTACACATGCCTTACTTAGGGTTCATGCAGTGTGATGGGCTAAAAGCATTTTCTATTTCTTGCTTAATGCGAACCTGGAGCAATCTCTTATCTCTTACACTGCTTCCATATTATGTGTCAAAAGTAAAACAATAGCATCTGTATTAATACTTTCGCTATTATGTGGTTTCAATTTCAGTTACTTTAATTATGTATCTGTATATATATATATATATTAGTTTCATTTCTATTATTTTCAATATGTATTTATACACATCTGTATATGTATGTATGTATGTATGTATGCATGTATGTATGTGCATATATGTACATATATATATGTATATATATATCACCATCATCATTATCGTCGTATAACGTCCGCTTTCCATGCTAGCATGGGTTGGACAATTTGACTGAGGACTGGTGAACCAGATGGCTACACCAGGTTCCAATCTGATTTGGCAGAATTTCTACAGCTGGATGCCCTTCCTAACGCCAACCACTCAGAGAGTGTAGTGGGTGCTTTTTATGTGCCACCGGCACAAAGGCCAGTCAGGCGGTACTGGCAACGGCCACGCTCAAAATGGTGTATTTTATATATATATATATACAAGGTACAAACATGCACACCTAGTGTGGTCAGGGAGAAGACCAGTGACGAACTTGCTTAACATTGCATTTGTCTGTTGTTAACAAACCAAGATTCTAATTCATAAAGGACTTCTTGAAGTCAGGAGTACAGCTGCACCTGAGTATCAGAGGACAGGATTGCAATCTAGTTACTACAGGATACTGTGTTTAGAGTGTGAGGTAATGTAAGAGTGACCATCATTATCATCATCATCATCATCATCATCATTTAGTTTCAAAGTTTGGCACAAGGCCAGCAAGTTCTGGGCAGGGAAAAATTCAATTACTTGACCTCAGTGTTCAGCTGGTATTTTTTTTTATATCAACCCCAAAAGGATGAAAGATAAAGTCAACCTTGGTGAAATCTGAACTCAGAATGTAAAGATGGATGAAATGCTGCTAAGCATATTGTCTGGCATGGTAACGATTGTGCCAGTTTGCCACCAATGTCCATTTTCCATGTTGACAAGGGTTGAATGGTTTGAGAGGTGCTGAGAAGCCAGAGAGCTGCACCAGGTTCCAATTGTCTGTTTAGGCATTTTTTCTATGGCTAGATGCCCTTCCCAATGCCAGTCACTTTACAGAGTGTACTGGGTGCTTTGTATGTGATACTAGCACAGGTGCCTTTTACATGGCACCAGCACATAAAACTTGGTAACCAGAGTTGTCAAGTAATTTGTTAGACAGAGACCTCGGAAGTGACTGTGTGCCAAGCAGGAAATTGGAGTATAGTAGAGGGACAGAGATAGTTGTCTTACTATAGAAGAGATATTTAGCTACCCGTGTAGGACAAGGAAGAAGAAAGGTGGGAGAGGGTTAGAGAGAGAGATAAAGAGACAGTCATTTTGTGTGTGTGTGTGAGAGAGAAAGAGAGAAATAGACAGTGCTGGAAATGTATTGGGGTTTACCCACAGGAAACAGTGGGGAGGAAGTATAAGTGGTACAGAGGGAATAGAGGAGTATATTCCATAAGAGTGTGAAGGAGTATGTTTAGGCATGGTGAAGACATAGCTGTTGCAAATGATGGAGAGTACAAACAAATTAAAGAGAAAGGATAATAGAACACAAAACCTTACAGAATTCCTTTTGAAGAGAAAGGATATATTTGAAATTCTGCTATAGTCTACAATGTAACCTTAACACTATTCCACATAATTAGTAATCTAGGAAGGTGTTTACACTTCTTGATAGATAGAAAGTAGCTTTATTTACTTATTGTGGTTAGTATGGTATGTCATAGAAGCTTCTGTTATTGAAATCGTCAAAAATGTATTATGGAAAATTAATGAGCTCCATCATATCAGTTGACCATAAAGATCAGAATCTGTTTTAGTTATTGGAGAAATGTTTGGATTGACGAAGTCAAAGATAAACCCAGATAGAATCTTTGAAGGTGTTCATAGGAAAATGATAAAATACTCTGTGTTTTTAAATCTTTTTTTTTTTTTCTTAGTTTCAATTATCTAAATATTTGGCAATGTTTAAAGGAGTAGCTAAGATTGTTGCTATTTAATCGAGATGAGTGGTGAACTGCATAATTGTTAGTATTGGACAAAATGCCACATGATATTTAGTTACAGTTCTTTACATTATGAGTTCAAATCCTATCCAGATCAACTTTGCATTTCATCCTTTCAAGGTTGATAAAGTAAATACTAATCAAGTGCTGGATCAATATAACCAACTACACTAAGGCTGGTAGAATTGTTTGTATGTTGGACAAAATGCTTAGTGGTATTTCTTCTACCTATACCTTCTGAGTTCGAATTCAACTGAAGCTGACTTTGACTTTCATCCTTACGTGGTCGATAAAATAAGTACAGTTGAGCACTGGAGTTAATGTGATCAACCTACCCCTTACCACAAAATTGTTGGTTTGTGCCAAAATTTGAAACCATTATTATTATTAAGGTGGTGGGCTGGCAGAATCATTAGAATGCCAGACAAAATACTTAGTGGTATTTCTTCTGACTTCATGTTCTGAGTTCAAATACTGATGAAGTTGACTTTGCCTTTCGTCTTTTCGGAGTTGATAAAATAAGTACTAGTTGAGCACTGGGGTCGATGTAATTGACTTACCCCCTCCCCCAAAATTGCTGGCTTTGTGCCACAATTTGAAACCATATAATCAACTATCCTCTCCCAAAAATTTCTGGTATCATGCTTATATTGGAAATCACTTAGTCTAGACCAACTTTGAACAAAAAAGGCACATGATCAAAAGATTCCACACGTTATCATCCTCTATTGTTTGAAGTGAAGTGTATCTCAGACAATATCATACAATGTATCCTTTCTTTTTTAAGTTCAGAGTGATTTGAGGGAGATTTGGACTCACTGAAGATATTTGTTACTAATGGGATTTTCTAGTGGGTGAAGTTATAAGATAATGCTGCTAAGTGCTATAAATTGTGAGTTACATTTTGAATTATTTGTTTGTGTGTTTCAGAAGGAACTACATCACCTTAAGGCCAAGGTTATGGTGGTAGACATATATCTAGTGTTTTATGTTTCTGTTTGTCTGACTGATTTTGAGGAGTAGTTTGTTTTGTTTTTGTTTCTTTTTTATGGTTTAGTTAAAGGAGGAAGCAGCACCTATAATCCTTTGTAGTACCTCAGAGACTGTTTGAAGAGAGACAGGATAATACTATCTTCATAAGAATATTTGCAACAGTATAGGCTCTGCTAAAGACACACATAGTCCGGGTGATGTTGTTAAACCAAGCAACAGATTAGTCTAACATTCAAGGGAGCAGACACTGTTCATCTGACAGGCTTCTGTACAGTTACAGGCAAGGCTTCGTAGAAAACACTTGCCTATGGTACTGTGCACTAAGTTCAACTCCAGAACTGTTTGACTGAAAAGCAAATTAATAGCTGTGCCAGTGTAAGAAAAGTATTTTTTTTTACACTTATATTTTTAGATGGGTCAAGAGAAAGGGGCAGTGCCCATAGGCTGTAACCCTTTTGATACCAACCTGCCTAAGGTTGCTCCTGGTCCTATGATACACACTTACTATTTTAAGGTGCTCTAAATTAAAACTTTTCATCAAAATTTCATGTTATTCAAGATCCAAATACTAAGTTAATAGTGTTAAAGTTTTTTTTACTAAATTCTTCATTTATTTCAAAATCAATTGACTATTTCAGCAGAAATATGGTAACAAACGGGTTAAGAAAGTGATACTGATGTCGTAATTTTTGTTCTTGAACCAACTCCAGGTAAAACATGAGCAGGGAAGGATTTCTGAAGGGCCAATGTGCTTTGAAAGAAGAACTGAGTGTAGTGGTAGGTGCAATGCCTTGTGGGTAGACACATCATATATGTGTTTTCTTGTTGAAAGAGGTAAGATTGGCATGTCCCTATTGGAGCTTTTGTTGTCTCTATTCATGCAATCAATACAGGTTTAGCATAAATAAACCTGCACTAATTCCATAGTATCTAGGTGACATGTAGATTATGCATGTAAATATTTCTGTATAAGGTCAAATTCAACTCTTACAGATTATAAATTTGTTTTGGTGTTTACTTTTTACCCTCAGGATGTGTAAGGTAATTTGCTTATTTAACTTGAATTAAGAGTTGAATTTGACCTTATACAGAAATGTTTACATAGGTAATAAACTTTAATATATATGGATATTAGCGTCAAAACTCTCATTCAAATTTTTGATATATAACCAAGGAGATCGATTCATAAGGAGTTTATTATAGACCTTAATGGATGAATTTTTGATATTTTGGTAACGATTACATGTTTTATCTTACCAATATATTTGGTAGATATCATTATATGAACATACATATATATATATATATATATATATATATATATATATATATATATATATATATATATATATATATATATATATCTGTGTATATATATGTATATATATATATATATATGTTAATTCTCTAAATGAAGTATTAACAGTAACTGCACGATAAAGTGTAGTATATTGCCACTTAAGTGTGGCTGACCCCTAGGGGTGGATGTTACTGTTGCTTTTAGCCCCAGGAGGACATCTCCTCCAGCTGGCTTATCGACACACGACTGTGT
The DNA here is from genome assembly GCF_046866305.1 of Octopus bimaculoides. NCBI lineage: Eukaryota > Metazoa > Mollusca > Cephalopoda > Octopoda > Octopodidae > Octopus > Octopus bimaculoides. The sequence continues at coordinate 65,132,896 of NC_142937.1, read as the reverse complement.
CCTGTTTGCCAAGGGAAGTTATCCCTCTCACCTCGATCTGCAGCACGAACGTATCCCTTGGCAAACAGGACACAGTCGTGTGTCGATTAAGCCAGCTGGAGGAGATGTCCTCCTGGGGCTAAAAGCAACAGTAACATCCACCCCTAGGGGTCAGCCACACTTAAGTGGCAATATACTACACTTTATCGTGCAGTTACTGTTAATACTTCATTTAGAGAATTAACATTGCTTGTTTTCACCTTTTCAATATCAGTGAAGAATTTCACTGGAAAAGAAGATATAAGTTTGCCAGGTTTTTTTTTTCTCTCTCACCAAGGTCATCAGCTGTCGGACGCCGACGAAGGGAAATAACCCTGAAATCCGGATACGTTCGTGCTGCAGATCGAGGTGAGAGGGATAACTTCCCTTGGCAAACAGGACACAGTCGTGTGTCGATAAGCCAGCTGGAGGAGATGTCCTCCTGGGGCTAAAAGCAACAGTAACATCCACCCCTAGGGGTCAGCCACACTTAAGTGGCAATATACTACACTTTATCGTGCAGTTACTGTTAATACTTCATTTAGAGAATTAACATTGCTTGTTTTCACCTTTTCAATATCAGTGAAGAATTTCACTGGAAAAGAAGATATAAGTTTGCCAGGTTTTTTTCTCTCTCACCAAGGTCATCAGCTGTCGGACGCCTACGAAGGGAAATAACCCTGAAATCCGGATACGTTCGTGCTGCAGATCGAGGTGAGAGGGATAACTTCCCTTGGCAAACAGGACACAGTCGTGTGTCGATAAGCCAGCTGGAGGAGATGTCCTCCTGGGGCTAAAAGCAACAGTAACATCCACCCCTAGGGGTCAGCCACACTTAAGTGGCAATATACTACACTTTATCGTGCAGTTACTGTTAATACTTCATTTAGAGAATTAACATTGCTTGTTTTCACCTTTTCAATATCAGTGAAGAATTTCACTGGAAAAGAAGATATAAGTTTGCCAGGTTTTTTTTCTCTCTCACCAAGGTCATCAGCTGTCGGACGCCGACGAAGGGAAATAACCCTGAAATCCGGATACGTTCGTGCCGCAGATCGAGGTGAGAGGGATAACTTCCCTTGGCAAACAGGACACAGTCGTGTGTCGATAAGCCAGCTGGAGGAGATGTCCTCCTGGGGCTAAAAGCAACAGTAACATCCACCCCTAGGGGTCAGCCACACTTAAGTGGCAATATACTACACTATATATATATATATATCTGTGTATATATATGTATATATATATATATATATATATATATATATATATATATATATATATATATATATATATATATATATATATATATTCTTTTACTTGTTTCACTCATTTGACTGTGACCATGCTAGAGCACCGCCTTTAGACAAACAAATCGACCTTAGGACATATTCTTTGTAAGCCTAGTACTTATTCTATCAGTTTCTTGTGGCAAACTGTTAAGGTATGGAGATGTAAACACACCAACATTGGTTATCAAGTGATGGTGGGAGGACAAATGCATATGAATGAGAGAATAGGGGTTAAGGAAATGTGGATGTGTAATGAGTGTGATAGGCGATTAGAAATGGGGATTGAGGTGGACATAGTGAATATCTGTTTGGGAGAGGGAACTTTATACAACTTTTCTCATCCATCCACATCACATTACCATATCCGAGCATTCTTCTTTCTTGCGCACCACATCTGATGCCTCTTATGCCTAATTTTTTCCCGACACGTTTGGATTTTGTCATACATACTGATGTTGTACACCTAAGAGAGCATACTAGCTTCATTTCTTTCTAGTTTTCACATAGTCTCTGCATTCATGGTCATAGTTTCAAAACCATGTAGCATTTCTATATGTATGCAGCGTCATACAATCTGCCTTTCACTTTGAGAGATAGGTCTGTTGTTACCAAAAGAGGTAATAGCTCTCTGAACTCTCTCTCCAGCCAGCTCTTATTCTAGCAACAACACTTCCAGCATATCCCTCCCATAAAGTTGCTGCAGGCATGGCTGTGTGGTAAGAAAATTTCTTCTCAACCAGATGGTTCTGGGTTCAGTCCCACTGTGTGACACCTTGGACAAGTGTCTTCTGCTCTAGCTTTGGACCAACCAAAGCCTTGTGAGTGGATTCATCAAATGGAAACTGAAAAAAGCCTGTTGTATATATGTGTGTGTGTGTGTGTGTGTGTGTGTGTGTGTGTGTGTGTGTGTGTGTGTGTGTGTGTGTGTGTGTGTGTGTGTGTGTGTGTGTGTGTGTGTGTGTGTGTGTGTCCACCATCACTTGACAACTAATGTTGGTGTGTTTACATCCCTAACTTAACGGTTTGACAAAAGACTGACAGAATAAGTACTAGGCTTACAAAGAATAAGTCCTGGGGTCGATTTCTTCGACTAAAACCCTTTAAGGCAGTGCTTCAGTATGGCCACAGTCAAATGATTAAAACAAGTAAAAGAATAAAAGAGTTATAGTTTAGTTTTAGCCCTGATTCAATAGATCAATGAATAAAAAGCATTCCAACTATGACTTCTTTCTTCAGATATACTTAGGAATACATCCCAATCTAAATTTCTTTGGTAAGGTGCAACTTGAGGGTAACTTGATTACTATTTCAGGCAGGCCAAAGAAACCATGTGATGAAGAGGTGGGGAATCTCGGCCGGCAGATAGAATTTCAGGTGTATTTGAATTTGTAACTACCCATTTAATTTGTAAAACCTCACATAATGAAACCAAAACAGTAATTTAATATAGGCACAGGTGTGGTTGTATGATAACAGTCTTGCTTCCCAACCACATGGTTCCAGGTTCAGTCCTACTGTGTGACAACTTGAGCAAATGACTGCTGAGGGGATTTGGTAGATGGAAACTGAAACAAGCCAATCATATATGTATGTGTGTGTATGTATATATATATATATATATATATATATATATATATACGGTAACAACAATAGTAACTACACACATGCTGCTAGTGATTTCTTTTCCTTCTTTGGACTTTTCCCTTTCTCCTTTCTGACGAGGAGCAATTCTCGAAACATCAAATTCTCAAAGCATCAGGCTAATATATTCCTTGTGCATGTCCTCTTGTTGTTTATTAATTTTATTCGTTTATATGAATTCACTATATATATATATATATATATATATATATATATATATATACAAATATGTATGTATGTATCTATGTTTGTATATATACATACATATATACATATGTGCATGTGTGTGTGTGTATGTATGCATGCATGTGCGAGCTGGTGTAAACTGGTGCATCAAATAAAACTACCTTTTTGAGGTGGACTTAGTCATTCAATAAACATGGACAATTAAAAAGTATCAGGTGAAATAGTAGAATCAATGCAGTCAACTGAATCTCTGAAAATAGTGCTCCTAGTACAGCCACAATCCAAAGACCAAAACTATTAATGTAATAAAAACATATGTTGGTATGTACCTGTGTATATTGATAATTTGTATGTATATATGCATATACATGTATAGACAAATTTGGATTCCTAATTCAGACTGAAAATTGCAAATGTTCACTTCCAGGACACAACTTAGTTGAGTGCAGGTGGAGTGCATGTCGGGTAGAGGTTGATTGAATATATGTGAGTGAGTGAGTGAGATGAAGAGAGAAACACGTGTAAAACAAGAGTACAGAAAAAGAATGAGAGAAAAGAGAAAGGATGTGAGAGAAGAGAGAAAGGGAGAGAGAGAGAGGATGGTGGTGGTAATTGAATAAGACAAAGCTGAAAGAAATAGAAAAGGAAATAGGAAAAATATAAGAAGAAAGAAAAACAAAATGAATATGAGAAATATTAATAACAATGAAACAATTGAGAAAGGATGAGTGAGATATGAACAGAAAGACATTGATTAAGACAGAAACAGAGAGAGAGAGAGAGCAAATTAATATGGTTCTCACCTTTAATGGATACAAGTGGAGGTGACACATTCAGGTCAACCCCAGATTTTGTAGGACTTTCCATGTTCTTTCTTTAATTTTCTTAAGTGTTAACCGCCTTTCTGTATCAATGCACTCTGGTTCTCTAGTGCAGTTTGTCTTGCTTTGTAAGAACTATCAAGATTCTAATAGAAAATGCATTGTATGTCTCTACGTGTATGAGTTTGTGTATGTATCTGAGTGTGTGTGTGTGTGTGTGTTTGCATATGGGCATGAGTACATGAATGAAAGCAGATTTACTACTTAAAAAGCTTACCTATATATGTGTACATAAATATGCGAGTATGTGCGGATTTGTGTCAGTGCAAATGTAAATAATTTCATCTGCATGATTGCACGAGTGTGTATCTATTTTATTCAGATATAAAACGTTTTTCCTGTATACTCGCATGCGTGTTTGCAATTATAGACATTTATGCGTGTTAATAATGTATGTATGTATGTATGTATTATGTGCGTGCGTGTGTGTGTGTGTGTGTGTGTATATATATAGGCGATCAGGCACCCGCGAGCGTATGTGAACACCTCCTTGTATTAGTTATAGAAACTTCAACTTTGACTCCTCAGTGTTATGTATGTGTTTGTTTACCTGCGCGTGTATGCGTGACTGATTGCAACAGTATGTATTGCGTGGGTTACACGTGTGCGTGTCTGTATGTCAGCTTGTCTTCCCCTTACATTTTGGGAGCTTGAAGAAGAAGGGTCAGCTGTCTGTCTGTCCAGCGTACGGTACGGATACTGCTGGTCCCAATTTGTGTTAACTTGTAACGGTAATATAAACACGTCCCGGTGGATTGGAAACTAATGTCACCGTAGCAACGGTTGGTGGGAAGAGTGGGAGTGATAAATACTGTTGTTGCTGTTGTTGATAATGACTATGATGCTAATAGACAGGTGTATAGGCGTGTGAGGTGCGGCAAACACATCAATAACAGGAACAATGGAAATACTAACACTAGCAATCAACAGCGGCTTATTAAAAATAGCAACTAAATCTGCCTCAAATTATTTTCTGTCTTCTTAAAAAAGTAGAAAAGATATTGTGTAATGTAGTCATAGATATACTATAAAAGGTTGGAATATATTTGGTCAGGAGTTTACTCGATTCAAGACAGACTTGTGTTTTAATCACAACCATTATCAAAATCAATAGCAACGACACGAGGCAATGTGGTGGAGCTGCCTCGACGTGGTCGTTTGGCCTGCTAGAAATAACAACCAAATTTCTCAGATTGCACTTAGTGTCATTTTGAAGGACGTACTAAGGGTGCTACAGAATCGGAATGTAGATAGCAATGAATTCTTGGGTTTGGGGAGTACACAGGAGATTGAAGTTAAACGTGGGTAGAGGTTTCAGATTTTTTTCAGTACAACACTAAAGTTCATGAGTGTCGGAAGAGAGTCCCGATTGCATCCAACCGCTTCGAGAAGGGAAGACGCATTGGATAAGGTAATCCTATACAGGGTTTATGAGAGGGAGGGTTGAAGGGATACATTGAACTGGAGCCATGTATTTGCTTATCTACTGAAGAATGACATTCACCTTTTAAAGGAAGCTCTGACAGAAACATTAGAAACATTGTAAGCCATCAACTTACCTTGATAAAAAAAAAATCTTCTCAACAGGGCCCATAAAAAGGCATCCGTTCTTGATGTCAGAAAGCTAAAGAAGAGGCTATGAATACCCCAATCAGCCCTTTCTGAAAAGAAAAAAACAAAACAAAACAAAACAAACACTTTCTTTTTGAATTTTTATTGTTGCTCCCGATGAGAGCCCCCCCCCCCCCAAGACTTGTCCCGCTTTGTAAAGTTTGTTTCGGAGAACCTGCATTTCAGAACACTCGTTACCTCCAGAGTCCCGCTGCGTGACCACGTAGAATAGGGTTTCTCAAACCGGGAAACGCAAGAGAAAGTGTGGTAGTACCTAAGCTTTGTAAAAACGCCAGAGTTTTTAAGTGACTACAACGAACTAAAACGTTAACTCGAAACTCGTACGTCTAGAAAACGTATTGGAGAGACTTTTGCTGGTCTCATCCACTTATCGTTGTGAAGAATGTTTATAAATAAAATCGAATTTCGTGTAAGACTGTCAACTGAAGATGATATGCTGGGATCTCTATAATTGTGCCTATAATTGAGTTACTTACAAGAAGGCACCAAGCTAATTGTTCTCCTAATTCTTACATAAAAATGTAAGATTAAATCTAAAAAGAGATTTCTTACATAGGTACATGGCCAGCATTTGAAGGCACATGGTTCAGTGGTTAGAGTGTCGGACTCACAATCATGCGGTAGTGAGTTCGAATCGCGGATCAGGCAATGTGTTGTGTTCTTGAGCAAAACACTTTATTGCACGTTGTCCCAGGTCACTCAGCTATAGAAATGAGTTGCAACGTCACTGGTACCAAGCTGTATCGGCCTTTGTCTTGCCCTTGGATAACATCGGCGGAGTGGAGAGAGGAGGCTGGTATGCATGAACGACTGCTAGCCCTCCATAAACGATCATTCCCGGACTTGCACCTCGGAGGGTAGCTTTCTAGGTGCAATCCCATTGTCATTTATGACCGAAGGAGGTCTTTGCTCTTTACCCTTTACGTGACCAGAATATTTGGAGAAGAGAATGATAGAGTCACCAGCACTTAACTTATATTTCATTTTTTTTTTACTCTGAATTTGAATGTTTTAAATAAAATTTGTTGTATTCTTCAACGGGTTTAAATGCAATGGTTGCATAATGAAGCTTCAATGAAAATCGTTTTCATCCTTGGTCTCGTTTCAAAATGGCTCCCACTGACATTTCCAGGTAACTTTTATACTTTGTCGCCTCTCACCTGTCTCTTGAGTAGCGGGTAAATGAAGATATATTTCGTTGGCTGCGTGTAGAATAACTGAATATTTATTGCCAGACATAAAGATATTGGAGTTGGCTATTCACAATGAAAAACCGTACTGCATCCGTAGAAGTTACTTGTGAGACATGGTGTGAATGTCCAGGATGAGTCTGTCCAAAGAGTTGTCCGTACAAATGTCTGGAACCATTAGCGTGACAAGAATGGATGCTCGTGTCACTCAGCCGCTTTCCACACTCTGTTGTTAACTGAGTGGCAAAACAATCATTCTAGGAGACAAAAACATTCGAGAAAACCATATCACACCACATCCTCATAATGATTTGTCGATTAATAGACAAAGTACGTGAAACTGTGGTGGTTCGCTCGTGATGTCTAACCGGTTATCTAGTGGTAGAGGATTCGAATCACCGCTACAGCCTTTTTTCTGCTAGAGAGCTGCATAGATAGCCAGACAGCCAGCATTGGAATTATTTACCTGTTTCCATTCTTGTCGGTGCAACAATTTTAAATTAATTACAAACCACACATCTCTTGTCTGTATTCTATGGAATCCAATTCTTTTATACTATATTCCTTACGCGGGGTACGACAATGCCGCTAGATATGATGATTTGTTACGCCGGAACAGAAAATTTGAGGACGCCTATTAAGAGGATTGAGTGTGGAATGGCTAAATAAACTTAGTCTAAATATATGACTGTGAGCCAGAGACCAGAATCAAATACTGGGAGGGGATTTTCTCTTAGTAGTTAGAGTAGCCCGGGATTTGGGAATTTTCCTATTAACCCTAATTCGCTGGTTCCTCACTTTTGCTAGGATCTGTACACCTATTTTATTTCGTGTACATTTAATGGCATTCGATTTATATATTTCTTCCTTCAACCTATCCACTAACACCTTAATTCACTGTATCTATACTATAAAAGGCAAATCTACTCTGTGTGTATGTTTAAAATTCATACATTTACACAATTCAAAATTTCTTCGATTAAACAATCGCAATTAATATTCTAAATACAATAAGTTACGTCACTGCGTCATTTTTTCACTCCAAAAATTTCCTAATAATGAATAAAATCCGTAAAACTACAGGAGTAAACATTTTCTCCCTAATAAAATCTAATTTCCTCTTTCTAATACAAATCCTTTCAACTCCTACTTCCTCTGATGAACCTTTACGAAAAATCAAACAACAAATACAAAAAGAAAGGAAGGAGAAAAAGAAAACTATCAAAACTGAAACGATCACATTTCGATACTGTAGTGACAGATACATACAAAATTACTTTGCCCCTCTAAAATTAACTATTTCTATTCCTCTTACACATCGTTTCAATTGCTACTTTCTTTTACGAACGATCCAAGAAAAAAGACAGAGAAACGAAGGGGAGGGAGAGTCAAATAAACAGACACACTGCCAATCATACGTAAATACACACAAATATATGTACCTATGGTTACCAATGACCTCATTCTAATTGGCGGGAATTATAAGTTTACTTTCCATTTCTAACACCGTCATTTACCAGCGAGACATGTTTCTCAAATACGATCAACAAACATTTATTCCCTACAAACTGAGTTTTTTTTGAAAATCTTTTCGTAAATCTTCAGATTAACACCCGCATCATTACCTACCTAACCCTAACACTGTAGTGAAAATCGTACGGGTAAACTGAATTTTTTTAATATCTTTCTTAAAACGCATTTAATTACTACCATATATAGACACAGAATACACATTAATACACACATACATACAAATACCTGTCATTTTTTAAATTTAGTGTGTGTGTATGTTGCCTCTCTTAATATATAATGCTGAAGTTCTGTACTTACTAACATTTTTTTATTTAGTGTGTGTGTGTGTTGCCCATATATATATACACTTAAGACTTAGTTGGGTTGGGAGTTTGATCTGCAGAGGTCATTATTATTATTATTCAGATTAATACCCGCACCATTTTCACTAGGGTGTTAGGGTTACGGTTTTGGGGTCAGGGTTACGATGAGGGTTAGTCTTACGGTTACGGTTTTAGGGTTACGTCATCGTGCGGGTGTTAATCTGAAAAATCACCGAAATGTGAAAACTACCGACCCTCCCATCTATTATAACTTTTGTTGTTCTGTTTAATATGTACATAGATTATGCCTCCAAAGAAGAGAGCTTGCTGGGGAAAGAAAGAAACCGGTTTAAAAAGACAGCAACAGACTGCAGCAATTCACCACATTCCAGAAGTTACTTTGAACATAATGCAAAACGGTGCATCATCTACTGCCCAATCTGATAGAATTCTGGCAGAACTGTGTAGCAACAAATCGCCAGCAATTGCTTCATCACAAATTGCCGTCCTAGCAGCTCCTGCGAAAAGGAATTACCATGCTATCTATAATCAAGGCAGCGCAAAAAGTTGTTTTGCACAAGCATTTGTATAGCCAATTAGATGGATGAAATTTACGTACACTTAATAATGTTACACAAAACAGCCTTCAGACTTTCCCTATTAATTTCGTCTTTTGAATTATGAACATATTTACATCATAAGGGTTTTTTCATTGTAAGGCTTTCTTTTTTAGTTGATTTTCACCTAGCAAGACTTATCGTAGATGGCGTAATAAGTCACACCCGGACAACGTCGGGTTGTACTGCTAGTCTTCGATATAACTCTACCATGATGCAATTATACTAAATAAACATTTACATAAACTAGAAATATGTATATATATATATATATACATATATATATATACATATATATATATATATATATATATATATACTTGCAAATGGACGCGTCGCGTTCGATAATATAATAATACAAATGATATATGAGCATGTGCATGTATACATACACATATGTACATACCTGAAGGAATAATTCCGTAAGAGGCCCGTCTGTTTTCCTATGTGTTCGTTCTGTTGTCTGTAAACAAAGTCCGTTTTTGTGCTTTATGTTCCCGTTCATTTTTCTGACGTCCTGTACCCGGATATGCATCTATATATACATGTAGATGTAGGTACGTACATATATGTATGTATACATGCATATGCTCATATATCATTTGTATTATATATATATATATATATATATATATATATATATATATATATATATAGACTCTGTCACTGTATTTAAATACAGCTATGTTAACTAATTTTTAACACCACAAAAGCTACACAAAGCCTTGCACTTCACTTTTAAAAGTCTTTTTTTGAAAAAAGTGAAACCGGTCAAGTCAATAAACATATTTAAAAGACCTCTGCATTTTCAAATCCTCTTTCCTATATATTTTCACTCGTGCGGTACCTTCCAATTTTACTTTGTTCTCATTCTTTTGTTGTTACTTTATATATATATAACTGCCAGATAAAATGGAATCCAATTTCCCTGATTAAAACATTTAATCCTTCCGCCGTTTTTTTTTTTTTTTTGCTTTCGTTTTTGTGATGTGTCTCATTCGCTGTACATCTCGTAAATAAAGTAATTATCATTATTCGAGCAAGCAGTCGTTAGCGCATTATAAAAACAAAATGAATTTATTTCATGTCTTTACATTCCGAGTTCAAATCTCGCAGAAGCCAACTTACCTGTTCATTCTTTCGAGGTAGATAAAATAAGAACAAGTCAAGTAGAGACAGTCGATATAATCAACTACCCCAACACCAACTCAAGCGTGTTGGCTTTGTCTAAACTGGAAATAATTGTAACAACGATTTAAGCCGATGAGCTGGGGAAACATCCTTTAAGGTGCAAAATTGCTTTGAGGAATTTCGACCGTCTATGCATTCCGAGATCAAATTCCGCCGAGATCGACTTAGTCTGTCATCCTTTCGGGGTCGATAAAATAAGTACCAGTTGAACACTGGAGTCGATATAATCGACTTAACCCTTCTCCCGAAATTGCTATCCTTGGGCCAAAATTTGAAACCATTTTTACTTTTTCTTTTTTACTGTAGAAAGAAGGAGAGGATTTTCCCCATTTACCCAAATCTATAAAATCCGTAGAAGGCAGAGGGATTGTATATTTAATTATTCGAATCGAAGATAAGTATAATACTCGTATTGATTTTATCGAACCAGGTTGGAATCGAATTCTTAACATTAACAAACGGAACTAAATACAGAGAAAGAAGCATTTAGGTTAGCGCTCCTCCTCCAACGTAAACAGTAACAGTAATAAAAATAGTCCTTTCAAAATTTGGCACAAGGCCAGTAATTTTGGGGAAATGGGCTAGTAGATTACATCGATACTCAGTACATGACTGTTATTTATTTTATGACTATGAAAGTTTGAAAGCTAAAGTAGACCTCGGCGGTATTTGAACTCAGAACGTATAAAGAGCTGGAAGAAATGCTGCTAAGCATTTTGTCCGACACATTAACGATTTTGCGAGTTCACCTTCTGTGGAAGGTTGAAGGGAGACGTCAGGACTGGAAGCGAAGGAGGGTGAGTGAAGTGAGGGATACGATCTGCTCCTTTTTTCGTAGGGCATCCGTTGCGAACGAGTTTTGGGGGATGGTAGATTCTGACCAGAGGTTGAGTAGCGAGACCATTTAGGCTTGTGTAGAGAGTGGTTCCTCCTGTTTGAAGTTCGTCTCAAGGTAAGAGCGTTTTACTTTACCGTCCCTTTTGCAAGCTATTTCGGCATGTTGTTTATCTGTTGGGATTTTCCCCCTTTTTTTCCTGCCGACGTTCAACATGGTCACGAGGATTAGAATCGGTAGCAATGTTTTGAGATTGTTTTTCGGGGTAGGTGACGTTGTGACCTGGATAAAAAAAAAGTGAGGATCGTTGTGAAGCTGCAGTGCATACAAGACATGATCAGTGTTATGCCTCTGTACTTAGAAGGAAGTGCTCTGAATTTGTATTTAGAGATGGATGGAGCGAACCAACTATAAGTCGAAAAGATCGAAGAGTGACTGAAGGATGCGTTTACAGAAGATACTTTTAAGGTATACAACAAGCTGGGTAGAGTGAGATGGAAAGAAGAGCAGGTGGACAACTACGTGAGTGAGATAAGGAGACAAACTTGGGTAGCAGGGTTTACTGGTGGATTATTGGAGAAATTGTAAAGCTGTCTTTCATGACTGCATTCCCCGATCATATCTCTGTGAGGTTGCAACTGTTGGGCATTGACACAATGTCGGTGATCGATTTGCTATAGAGGACACCGGTGTTGACGCAAAACGACACTGGTGATGTCACGGAAATGGCCATGATAGATAGAGACTAGCAGGACAGAAGTTGGTGGCGAGTAATGAGAACTGTAGATGAGTAGGTGAGCCGACACGGTCACTTAAAGGACCATGTTTCAGGTGTCGGGGTTCTCTCATGCTCAGAGATTGCAAGGAGCCCAAATCCATAGTGATATGCTCTAACATTGGGACTTGCCTGAGCACATAGCAATCTATTGCAAACAAATTAACGGAGGAAGAGAAGCTGCTGCTCCGGTAGTTGCCCTGACAACCGATTAGAACTGCACCTTTGATAAAGGTTCTGGTGGGTGCAAGGGAAGCGCGAGCCTTTGTTGATACGGGCTGCTCAACAACTCTGGGAAAAACCGTGAAAACAGTTGAGAACTGGAGCAAAAATCCACCCTGAGTGCTGTGCATGGTATAGAGGTTAGGTGTAGAGGCATCAGTGTGGTGGAGTTAATGGTACAGGCGATTGTTGTCGATGAGATTAAGGATGGTGTTGATGTAATTGTAGTAATGGATGTGATTGTCCGGTTGGGTGACGTGACGGTTGGCAAGATGGAGGTAGAATTTGGGGATCGGTGTTCCGTGTGCTGTGAGAATGTAGCGGAGGAAGAAGGCTGTAAGATCGACCAGTCGAGCGGAGAGAGAAGGAAAACTTGCAACTAATATCGAAGATGATGATTTCCGGGTTGAGATTGATGGTAAACAATGGACAGTGGAATACTTCTGGAAGGAAGAAGCCCCGCCGCCGCCGCCGTCCATACCTGAACAAGGACATGGACTGACAAAAAGTGTTCTTAATTTGTCGGAAAATGGTAGGATTAAGAAGTAAGCTGAAAGAGCGAGCTGGGAAGACAAAGCAAGGGAGAATACAGCTGCCATGATGCAAGACATTCTGAAGAGAGTGAGAGCGGAGAACTCGGTGAGGGGAAGTTAGCATGTACACACACACACACAAAGAGGATTGTATGGTGTAATGTGAGTAGCATAGCAAGAAGGAGTCGTTTTGAAAATGGGAGGTGTTGAGGTGGAAGATGCAGCGTGGTTCAGGAAGAAGGATAACTACAGTCACATTAGTGTGGTTGAACTGGATGCGTTGAAGGATGTGAACTTGACGTTGAGATGAGGACTGCGTGCTGTCGTGATTCAAAGTGTATCATATGGGAGTGTACCGGAGCTGGTTTTGGACCGGGAAAGTTGAAAGCCATGAAAGGAAGTGAATCTTCCTCATTAGGGAAGTTTTTCACCATATGTCGCCCGGAGTAGGACAAACTGAAGAGTTGGTTCCACGAAGATCTATGTTCAAGTACGAATGAAGACACCTGAGCGTTGTACCGCAGAATTTCGAAAATGAGAAGCGTCTGCATCCATTCAGATCGGGGATGAAGTGTGGGCGAAGCCACCTGATGCACAGTGATAGAATATTTTGCAATAGCACTCTGAAAGAATGCATTTCCCGCCAGTGAAATAGTTTTTTTTCTATTATTTCTGAACATTTCCTTCCTTGGTAGTAGTAGTGGCGGGAGAGACTTTTGTCAAGAAATATTGGTTTCAAAATTTCGCACAATGCCAGCAATTTAGGGGAGGGGTAAATCGATTACATCGACCCCAATGTTCAAGTAGTACTTATTTAATCGGCCCCGAAGGGATAAAAGGCAAAGTCGACTTCGACAGAATTTGAACTCAGAATGTAAAGACGGACGAAATGCCGCTAAGCATTTTGTTTGTCACACTAACGATTCTGCCAGCTTTCCGCCTTCTTGTCAAAAAATAGTAACAGCCTAAACTGAAAGGTAGCTTTTTAGTGTGGAATTATAAAGTGCTTAGAACGTGCAACATTATATAATAGCGAAAAATATTGAAAAAAAAGTAAATCGTGACAGCTATTCCGAAGCACGATGGGGGTAGGTGGTTAAGAAGTTTGAGAAACATGGATTGAAAAATAATTTTTTAATGCAAATTACATGTCTTAGAATTTAGGATATTAAAAATTAACAAAAAAATCCCCCCCAAAAATCAATAAATTCCATTTTATTCGTGACAGCTATTCTAAAAGTCCACTATTTTCTCTTTGTATTCTGCAGGCATTTTCTGAGCTTACGACATTCTTATTCGGGAACCTAAACCATTTCATTTCATGAAACGAAACCATTTTAATCAGTTCCTTTGAAATCATTCATTCCTTAAGCAAGAATGTTTCCAAATTATCATCTATGTAGTCATCACATATAAATTTCTTCAGTCTAATATCCTCTAAGCATGGTCATTTTGCTGGCAGTGTTCGAAGATTACACTTCTGCAAATTATCTTTCTTAAAATTCTTCTTCCTGTTCCTCGTCTGGCGAATCAGCTTCCCGGTAGTTAGAAGTTTAAGGTTTCTCTCTGCTTCCCTTTTCCCACGTTCTTCGGTATATTGCACTACTACTAATTGAAACGTGGTATTATATTCATGCCTCCTTGATACACCTGCCATAGATGAAGGAGCTAATTTGCAGGACTTGAAATGATTTGTGACTACAGTAAAAGTCTGATGCAAATGAACCAAATTCTAAACGCTCAAGATTGCAGAAACAAACTCCTGTTCTTTGACACGAGAAGTCAACCTTTCGCAATTTTTCAAAAGATGGCGGTACTGCACCACTGCCATTAATAAGCAAACAGAACAGTAGTCTAATATATATATATATATATATATATATATATATATATATAATATTAATAGTTTCTTATTAGGAAACTAATAGATTTTATACAGGGCTGCAAGTGCTCAGAATAATTGAGACAAGAGTAAAATATTAGTTATAGAATAAAAACGTTAGGTTAACGACTCAACATACTACACTCCCTCAATGATCATATATAAGAAATACAACATAATCCACCAAACATAAGGAATAAAGGGATATAAAAATAACGTAAGAAAAATAAAATAAATAAAAGAATAAGAAATATATAAGAAGTTAGATGCAAAATATAGAACATATAATATAAAAATTTATACACAAATATATTATTTCAACCGATAACATACAAATAAATCAAGAATAATAAATTTGAGTTAAAGGTATAACATAATATACATACATATCATTTCATATTGCTGAAATTGTATTTGTATTATACCAACAACGTTAAACCAGTTAAGATAATTGCAACGTATGGTATACCGGAAATGGTGGTTTCTGATTGGCTAAAATTACATAACGTTGAAGGCTTGCAATATTTTTGTTATTAATTTCTAGAGAAGGGCAGCGAACTGCTTGAGCCATTAGTATGCCGGGAAAAATGCTTTTCATCAGGCATTTCATCTGTCTTTGCAATCTGAGTTCAAATTCCGCCGAGGCCGACTTTGCTTTTTATCCTTCAGGGTCGATAAGATAAGTACCAGTTAAGCACTGGAATCGATGAAATTGACATAACTCTCTCCCTCGAACTTGCTGGTCTTGTGCCAAAATTTTGAAAACATTGAAACCTTTATTTATTTTTAGAAAAAATAAATGCTGTTTTTCGTTATATGCTTATATAAAATGTTTTTATAGAACAGAAATATACTTGCAATTGCTATGTAATGAAACAGCAGCCTTTGTAAAAGTTGATTGCAGTAAACCCAAAGAAAACTTCAGTAACATCATATCAACTAGTATAGGGGAAAGCACAGGTTAATTTTCAGGGTTTATTATTATTATTTTTTTTTAATGCAAAAAATGTGCGTCTTATGCAGCAAAATACGGTAATTGTTTCTAACGAAAGCACAAGGCCGAACATTATGGTATGGAACAATCGGTTTAATTGATCTCTGTGTTGATCTTGGCGTGATTTAATCTCAGAAGGGAATGACTTGGCACAAGGCAAGTAATTTCGAGGAGGGAGTGAGTCGATTGTATTGAACCCCAGTACTCAACTGGTACTTATTACATCGACCCCGAAAGGACGAAAGGCAAAGTCGACCTCGGCGGAATTTGAACTCAGATCGTGAAGATGGATGAAATGTCGCTAAGTATTTTGCCCTGCATGCTAACGATTCTGCCAGCTCCCCGCCTTACTGGACACTAAATATTGATTTCAAATTTTGGCACAGGGCCAGCTATTTCGGAGGAGGGGGGTTAAGTCGATTACATTAATCCCAGTCCTCAAGTGGTACTTATTTTGTCGACCCATAACTGGTGAAAGGCGAAGTCGACCTCGGCGGAACTTAAACTCAGATCACGAAGACGATCGTGCTAACGATTTTGCCAGTTCGCCGCCTTACTCGACACTAAATATTAAAAGACATTTTGCTGCCACTGCTTTCTACATTACTCTCTCTTTACTTGTTTCAGTCATTTGACTGCAGCCATGCTGGAGCACCGCCTTTAGTCGAGCAAATCGACCCCAGAGCTTACTCTTTGTAAGCCTAATATTTATTCTATCGGTCTCTTTTACCGAACCACTTTTTTACGGGGACGTAAACACACCAGCATCAGTTGTCAAGCAATGTTGGGTGGGAGGGACACAAACACAGACGCACAAACATATACACACACATACATATACATATATATATATACATATACGACGGGCTTCTTCCAGTTTCGGTCTACCAAATCCACTCACAAGGCTTTGGTCGGCCCGAGGGTATAGCAGAAGACACTTGCCCAAGGTGTCACGCAGTGGGACTGAACCCAGAACCATGTGATTGGAAGCGAGCTACTTAACACACAGCCACTCCTGCACCTATAGGTAAAAAAAAAAAAAAAAAAAAAAAGTTTAAATAGCCTTCCCGTGTCATATAGACTCATAGGGCCAGTTCCAAGGTTTCCGTGGCGTATATATTCCACACCTGGATGGAACACCGGTCCGTTTCAGGATTTCTCATTCTTGCCAGCTGAGTAGATAAGAGCAATGTGAAATGAAGTGTTTTGCTCAAGAACACAACGCATCACCCGGTTCAGGAACCGAAACCGCAATCTTACGATAATGTATCCAACGCCCTAACCACTAAGCCACGTGTCTCCATTCTACCTAAGGTGCAAAGCCATTTATTTGGGGTGAGGGCTATGATCTTTACCTTCTTATACAATACGCTTATGATTATAGAGACCTCAACAGGAAGAAGTTTTTAAGACAGCGAGCTGGCAGAATCGTTACCGCGTTGGAGACATTGCTTAACTGCATTTGTTCCAGCTTTGCGTTCAGAGTTCAAATGTCGCTACCGTCGGCTTTTCCTTTCATCTTTTTGGAGTTGATGAAATAAGTACTAGTTGAGCACTGGGGTCGATGTATTGCTGGCAGTGTGCCAATATTTGGTTTCATTTTTAGAAAACCTCTCTCAATTTCAGTCAGTGTGAAATAATAATTTTTTTTGTTCTTTACCGTGTACTATCATTGACTTTGACCTCAAAGCTTACTGCAAAGACTCCCACTTAGGAAAACCTCGAATCTCTCCCCTCCGGAATTTTCATTACCATTTTAACCTTCATTTTACCAATTTTATTTTTTTTACGTCTGCTATCAACGAATATGATCCCCAGACCAATTGGAAACGACTAGCTTTGTAGAAAAAGGAGGGAGAAAGGAGAGCGGAGAGGGGGGAGACCATCGAATTTTCGCATTTGGTGGGAAATTATTTTTTTCATGGGGCTTTTCGTGTGTTATCAACGGTTTTTCCGTGTGTTATTGACTTATCCGACCTCCGAACTTGCCGCTAAATACTTTCTCTTTCAATTGATTTGAGGTTATATTCGTTGAAAACACGCGAGAAAAAAAAATCCAAGGTAAAGCAATCTCCGATGGTGGTGGTGGTTGTGGGGAGCCCAAGGTACTGTCTCATCCCCCTCCGTTTTCCGGTTAAAAAGTCCTTTGTAGCATGTTTGGAGATCAGATTAGTTGATAGAACACGCAAAAAAGAAAAAGAATTCTCACCGAAATCGATAAGGGGTGTTTTATAAATTTAACCAATATTAAACTAGCATTTATTTTATCACTATCTAAAAGGCATGAATCGATGTCAGCAGAATATAAAATCAAAAAGTGAAGCGATGGACTAATTATAGCCAGGAATTTTGTCCGACGTTTTATTGATTCTTTCACCAGTTATACAGATAAACTGCCTGTCTCATTGACAAATTACCACAAAATATAAGATTATAACAGAGGTAATCCATAAAATTGATTTCAGTTAGTGTGTTGACTGAGTCGTTAGGGCATTGATATTTATTCCGGCTTCTTGCGTTTTGAGTTCAACTTGCCAAAGTCAATTCTACCTTTCTTCTTTTCAGGGTTTAGAAATAAAGTACCAGTATAGGGCAGTATCGTAAGAACGTTTCATAAGATTCCCTGCGGTATTTGATACGACTCTTTTGTTCTAATTTCAAGTCTCATCATAAACTATGTCGGTAGTAGCCACTTAATCCGTCCTCTTGTTTAACACTCCCATCTAATCTGTGAGTGCCTTAAACGGAGTCCAGTCTATTGCAAGCATTCGGGCCAAGCCTCCGGTTTAAAGGTCTGTAGCAGATTCGAAGCAGAATCGTTAGGTAGCCGAATAGACATCACGACCAAGCCAACGCAGTTTCACATGATCGGTCGATTAAGCGACCAATCAGCGTCAAGCAATCGTGGGATTCGACTTTCTAGAACTTTCTCATTGAGCCCTATTTAAAGGTGGATTTTTGGCAGCAATCACAGTATGTTGAGACAGCCACTCGACATCTCCATTCTCACTCACCGCCAACCAATGATAGATGGAAAACAGAGATTTTGTCGTCATGAATATAGTGCAATTGTTTTCCAATTGTGATGGACCTGCCACAGATTGCTATATCAGTTAACTTATTATAAATCCCAAGCAGTATGACTGTCCCGGTATGTAGTTATTGGTGTTAATATTTATAGAATAGCAAGTATATATCAGTTTGCTTGTTCACCTTTAAATAGGCGCATATCGGCTCATACGCTATGTTTTCTACAAGTGGCTGCGTGACCTGGTCACGTGTTGGGCTTAACATCTATCTCATCACGTGACAGACCAGCTGAGCGCGGGAAATTTATGTCTGTTCGCTGGAACCCACCATCAGCTATATAAGGAGAGATTTTCCCGCTATTAGTCAGTGAGGTGGGTTAGCACGGTCGATTTCGGATCTCGACCGAGAGCAAGTTTATTCTTCCGGTAGCTTCGACGTCTACGTTTGTTCCTGTCCTCCAGCAGAAGTCATGTCACATATTTATTTTCCTGTTCTACACCGCATACATCACCAAGAACCAACTGCATGAGAAACCTTATGTATATTTTCTGACAGAATATTTCAAGATGTATTCCATCAAGCTTACCATGTTAATGATTTTTAACAGGTTAAAAAAATCGTGGAATTTAATCCTTCTGGTTTTTCCGTTCTTCCTTTATTCACATACACACGTATTTTGGAACTCAAACCAGCTTAATTCCTTAACGCAACTATCAACCATTAAAGTAGAAAACCAACAGAGAAAACATTATATGCAGTAGTAAATTCTTCTGTTAATTGTTCACTTGTAACGTTAGTTACTTCTACACGCAGCCCTAGAAATACATTTTCATTCACTAGCAGGAAACTATACTTGCTACGGGTCCTTTCTTCCCTCTTTCCATTCTCAGACTTCCGGTACGAGGGGGTGTTGAAAAGCTTCCTGGCTTTGAGCAAAAGAATATACAGGAGGATCAGTTAATTATGATTTTATTCAACATAATCTCTTCTCAGATTCACACATTTATTGCAGCGGTCTTTCTGTTTTTTTCTAAGCCCTGTGAAAGAACTCGGAAAGTTGGGTCTCAAGCTGGACCTTTCGCGACACCCTTAAAGCCAGGAACTGGAAAGACTTCCACCCGCCTCCCCCATTTTCTCCCAAATTTGTTTATTTTTTTATTTTGTTTTTGCCAAAAAGCCCCGTTTTCGGATACGGAGGTTCCGGAAAATTGTCAAAAATCGGCACTGTGAAATTTATTCCCCCTCCACCAATTCTTCAATTTTGACTTTTTTCCCCAACACTAACCCTAACCTTAACCCTAAAACCCTAACCCTAAAGCCCTAACCCTAATCCTAACTCTAACCGTAACTACAGAAATGTTTTGAAATTTTTGTCCGAATCGTAATTTCCGTATTTTTCCGCATATTTTGAAAACAAAATTCCTGAAAAAAAGTAAAAGAAATGAGGGTGGGGTGGGGTAGTAATTTAAAAATGCCGATTTTTGCTAATCTTTTTGCAGATTTGTATTCCCCGTAGTCGAAAAGGGTGGGGTTGTGTCGAAAAAAAAATTTTAAGGGTGTTTTTTGGGTGTGGGGGGACAGGCGGAAGTCTTGCCCAGGAACTTTTCGGCACTTCCTCGTAAAGGGGTCACAGTAACATTAAAAAAAAAATTTATTTCAAAGCAATAAAAACAGATTGGTTTTATTCTACACGGGGGAACCTCTTTACATTTGTTCGACTTGCTGAGGGCAGCAGCTAAATTTCTCTTATCAAGGCTGACCTGAGGCTTGACAAGAACAACGCAAATTATAATTTGCTGTGACTATGTTGCTATGTTGTTGTCAAGCCCTATGTTAGTCCTGATCGAACGTATCGATAATAAAAAGATTTCCTTTTAGTTGAATCTAGAACAGTATTATCCTATCTACCCTCCTTTTCAAAGAAAATAATGTGATTTGCTGGGAATTCGTTTGCTATTTCTAACAATCTCGCGACCACGTAGAGATTCCCTTTTTGGAAAAGTCTAATCCGCTGCTGCTGCTGCTGCTGCTGTTGTTGTTGTTGTTGGTGGAGGTGTTGGTGTTGGTGGTGTTGGTGGTGGTGGTGGTGGTGAAGTAGTCGAGATGGTGACAAGATAACTGTAGAAATGAGTAATGGCGACGGCGGTAGACGTGAGGCATTGGTGACAGTGTTGTTATTGATATTGTTTATTGTGGTGGTCGTCATGGTCGTGGACACGTTGTTGGTGTCAAGTTATAACACTAACGTTATAACGTTGTCATGGCTAGTGTTTATCCATTATAGCCTTCTTTCTCTCTTCTTTTCTCTTTTTCTGTATCACCTTTCTTTCTTTCTTTCTCGTGACGAGTTAGCGGAAGAAATCTAAGAGACAGACGATAAGAAACTGATAAAGCAAATTTCAAGTGACGGTGTATTAAAAGGGGGTGAATGACAGAAAAGGAAAGAAAGCGAAAAAAGAGTAATAATAATAATGATGATTTCGTTTATTTGCTACAGGGCGAAGGATGTGGGGGACGATATAAAAACAAAGTGTGGGGGGTTTACATACCATGAAATGGGGGTTTACATACCAAAATAATGATAATGATAATAATAATAAATAATGATTTCTTTATTAACCACAAGGGTTTACATTAAGAAAAACATTATGGACAGTACAGGACAAAACAAAAGAATACATATGTGAGTGAGTGTGTTGTGAGGGTTTTGCGGGTAAACAAAACTAACAAAATATAAAAAAAATCAACAATATGTAATTTTCAATAGGAAGGAGACTTTCAAGGGCTGCTCATGGAAAAAAACCCCATAAAAACCATTGGTACCCTGACTGTTGGGGTAGATGCCTTTTTCCTTTCCTTTTTTCCCACTACAGGCGTATGCTCAGGGCAGGCACATTCACCTACACAATTCTCGCCACTTTCATCCACCTTTCAGCAAAGTGGCTAGAAGACAACACTTCCCTCTCTACCCTTATTTTCCTTTTCAAATGCAACTTGAAGAAGTTGATTAGGGATTGGTCAAAGGGAAAAGTGTTTGTCTTCAGCCCGTCGATCTTGTCCACCACACAACTTCTTTCATCATGGCCACCAGGCATATAAGCACAGCCTTTCCTTCCCAGTTAAAGGAAGGTGGCGGGGCGATCTTCCTGATGATTCAGTTGACAGCTGGATCCATCCAACACGCGACAGCAGGTGTTCAACATAAACCCACAGGTCAGCAATGCTCCAGCACCGGATGAGTGTATGCAGGACCGTCTTGTCCTGTGCACATCTTGGACATGCTCAGCTAATGGCACTTCTGTGCCTGTAAAGTTTATCTTGAACAAGCAAAGCTTCCCAATGTCACTGTCATGCCAGAGATTTTTGGTAATTATCCATCGGTCCCAGGCTGAAAATTCTCCAGAAAAGAGCGGCTTAGTTGATCTTCTTCAACACCCAAGGTCTCCCCAAGTACATCGTTGCACTCTCCTTCCACTAATTCTCTATAAAAAGCTAAAGTGGACAATAATAATAATTATTGTTATTATTATTACTATTAATAATAATAATAATAATAATAATTCTTTAATTATTTCTTTATTGACCATAAAAAGTTTGCATTAAGAAAATGATTTATTTGCCACTGAGCAAAAGATGAGGGGACAATACAAAGACAGACATCAAGTGTTAGGGTTTGCATATAATGAAATGGGAGAATATATATATATATATATATATACATACATACATACATGCATATATATAAATGTATAGAAAGTATACACAGTATATAATAAGACAGAGAAGGGAAGCATACACAGCATACAATAAAAATAAAATAAAACAAAGGGAGTGGATGAAGATTGTGATGTGTTCCTAACACAAGAGGACCTCTAGGGATAATTGAGGAACCCCCACTGTCCAAGATATCCTTGAACACCAAGGGCATATGTCCTTTCTAATTCCTGTTCCCCAACTCACAGATCTTTACTTAGAGCGGTACTATCCACTCTTGCCATTTTCACAGAGGCTTGTTAGAAAAATTTAGACAGGCTTTTTGTACAACATCAAATAGGACAGTATTCAAAAGTATGTCTTCCTTTTGAGGAGATCTCACCCGAAAAAGTCCTCCACGCAAAACATCTTAACAGGAACAGCAGGGAATATAAAGGTCAAACTGTCTGTCCACTGAAAGTAATGCCAGTGAGATATTTTACAGCTCTAAATTGCAGCTGTACAATAGTACAGGAGCCTTTAATTAAGAAAGAACATTATGCCGTAGACCATAGCAAAAGTTAATTTTAAAGCTCTTAACATAATTATCCTATAAGATGATAGAATTGTGAATATATAATAGTGAGCAGAGTTCAATCCTGTCAGTGAATCTATCTGTTTATCTATCTATCTATCTATCCACCTACCTACCTATTTACCTACTTATCTATAGCTAGTTATATATATACATGTATACTCTGGTCCCAAGGGAATAAGTAAGTGGCATCACAAATATGAGAATAGCTATAGTAGAAGACACTATAGTAGAAGACACTTGCCCAAAGTGCCATGCAGTGGAACTGAATCCGGAACCATGTGGTTCGTAAGCAAGCTACTTACCACACAGCCACTCCTACAATACATTCAGGATAAATTTGACTGCTTGCTTAAAAAGAAAAGATAACACAATATCTCAGTTGAAAATAAAAACGTATCTTAAAAAAAGATTAAAAAAATAACAACTGGATTATTGCTGGGTGATAACAGTTTGCTCAAAGTAGCTGCTCTCAGCATCCACTGCAGCTTCAAGCCAGTGCCTGAACCTAGCACACACATTCCTCACTGTGTCCCTGAGAAGACCTTTGAACACCAGCTTGTCTTTGGTGTTGCAGGGAGAGTGGTTGGTGTCTTTCTCAATCACTCCCAACACATAGTTATCCATTGGATTACAATCAAGGGAATTTTGAAGTCGAGAAATTGGGGTTGGTGAAGTTATAGAAATTCTCTGATAACCACTTTCTTTCTGAAGGCATGGCAAGGAGCTGAATCTTGCTGCCAGACATATGGCATTCCACAGCAACCCTCTCCAGCCAGGGTTTGACCACAGTCTCCAGCAACATCACATATCTGTTTGAGCCGAGCCTCGAGGCCTGTTCACCAGTTGTTGATTGAGTTCTTGCATGCAAATACAGTTAAAATGACTACTGTGTCCCTTCTTGTTGGCCATGCATGGCTTCATAGTTTCCATTGCAGCTGTCCATGTCATATCTTGCAACCTTTATAGCATTGACAGAGAATTGAGCAGTAGTTGTAATGTCAGCATTTTGATACCAGGTGCAAACCATTGTCATACAGGTAATTCTTTTCCAATAGTCAAATGGCTTGCAGTCCTCCATGTCAGTTAAATTTTTCTCATTTACAACTTGAATCTATTTACTCCCCAAAACTGTCGACTGTTCACCAAGACATTAGCCCTCTAGCATTGAAACCGGTCATATCTGGCCCAAGTATACCAGCCGCTCACACCTACCCTAAGCTGTCATTGTAAACATAAACAATCATATTATTGACATTTCAAAGCTACAAGATAATTCATGATTAATTCAAAACAATGTGAAGAAATAAACATTACATTTGATTGAATAATCTGAATGTTAAAAGGTTAAGCTGTTCCTGAAAAAAGGGCACATAACATTTGCCAAATTTAGCCTGAACGCCTTGTGTGGCTGTGAGGTAAGAAACTTGTTTCCTAATCACATGGTTCTGGGTTCAGTCCTATAGTGTGCCACCTTGAGCAAGTGTCTTCTACTAACCTTGTGACTGGGTTTGGTATATGGAAACTGAAAGAAGCTTGTCATATATAATATATATATATATATATATGTATGTATGTATATATCTGTGTGTGTGTGTCTTTATGTCTGTGTTTGTCCCCCTCCACCACTTGACAACTGGTATTGGTGTCTTTATCTTACCATAACTTAGTGATTCAACAAAAAATAAATGATAGAATAAGTACCAGATTTTTTTTTTAAATCCTGAGGTTGATTTGTTCAACTAAAACCCTTCAAGGCTGTACTCCAGCATGACCATAGTCAAATAACTGAAACTAGTAAAAGATAAAAGATATGTGTGTGTGTGTGTGTGTGTGTGAGTGTGTGTCTTCATGTATGTGTGTCTATGTATGTATGTTTGTATACATTTATACTCTCTCACACACACCCGTTGCTGGGATTGTTAGACATGTTCAGACACCTCCTACTTCAGCTCAATCCGCATTTTTTTTTTTATTATTTACACATTTCTTTTTAATAATTTGTGTTTTTGTAAATTAGTAGAGTAATGGCATATCAGTTGTAATAATCGAGAATAACCCCAGTTAGAATCTTGGCTAGGACTGGGAGGGTGGTGGTAGCAGCTAAAAGGGAAGCTAGCAAGCAGGTATATTTAGTCAGGGGTAAAGCAGAGAAGAAGTTTGCCAATGTTCTCTAGTGTGAGGACCAGTGCCTTGAAGTGTTTCAGTTTGCAAGATAGTGTGGTGTTGTGGGAGAGAAGTGTGTTTGCATGGATGATGGTTCACTTGCAGTTAGTGACTCTGCAAAGAAAGAGGCCTGGAAGTGCCACTATGAAAGGTTACTAAATGTAGAGAATGAATGGGAAAAAGAGAGTCTGCTCAATGTTGGTCCAACAGAAGGACCAGTAATCTGAATAGACTGTAGCATTGTAGACAAAGTCAGGAAGGATATGAAGATGGGGAAGCCCTTGGCCCATCAGAAGTAACTGCTGAGATGCTTAAGATATCTGGTGGTGTGGTTTATGGTCTAGTCGCCCACATAGTTAACCAGGGGGTACATGAAGGAGTCATACCCAATGACTGGTGTAGCAGCAACATAGTCAACTGCTTCACAGGTAAAGGTAATGCCTGAGATAGAAATAATTACAGAGGTATAAAACTGTTGAATCAGGTAATGAAAGTTGTGGAGAAAGTCATAGCCCAACTAATTAAGGAGAGAGTTAGTCTAGATGAGATGCATTTTGGTTTTGTGCCAGGCAGAAGCACCACTGATGCTATATTTCTGGTAAGGCAGATGCAGGAGAAGTACCTAGCCACAGATAAACCTCTGTACTTGGCTTTTGTTGACATGGAGAAAGCCTTTGACAAGGTTCCCCGATCCCTTATCTGGTGGTTTGTGCAGAAGCTAGGTATAGACGATTGGTTGGTGAGAGCCGTACAAGCCATGTACAGGTATGCTGTCAGTAAGGTGAGGGTTGACAATGAGTATAGTGATGAACTCAGGGTACACGGAATTCTGTCTTCTCTGTAATTCTGAACTATTTTTTATTCTTTTTTCTAAAAATCCCCTTGTAAACATGGTTATAGAGCATGCATACTGATGTAAACATTGGCAGAAACACACCTTTAGTTCTTATAAGTGATATCTATCATTATATATAATTTAAACATTAATTTTCTTCTTACATTTCACATTTACTAGTTATATCTTTTTCCAAGACTATAGGGTTTTATTTGATATACATATCTTTATATACTTCTCATTTATTTGTTTTTTTTTCCTTCCTTTACCCCTCCTCTTTCTATGGGCTACCTTTGATGTTATATCCTCTAACGTTTTTTTAAAACAAACTTAATAGCGTTCAGTTAATCACTATACATATCCATCATTTTTCTGTTAAAATGTCTTATTGACAAGTTTCATTTCTTCATTTCCCTGAAGAGAAGATTACATTGTTTTACACCATTTTATTCCTTTGGAATAATACCAGTGATATCTTCGAAACATGTGTTGGAAGTAATAGAATTTGAATAACACCTGCGTTTAACTCCATTTATATATATATATATATATATATATATATATATATATATATATATATATATATATATATATATATATATATATATATATATATATATATAGATAGATAGATAGATAGATGGATGGATATAAAACATACAATCTATATACCATGTACAGATAATTAAGTGCTCAAACCATCTTTTCTGTTTCTTGTGCTCTCTCAATTTCCAGCTAAGATGCCTCTACTGCAAGGCACCTCTTTCTGTCCTTTTATCAGAGTTTAACAACTCATCAGCTGGTACAAAGCCAACTCCCTCAGTACCATTCACCCTCTCAGTTGGTGGTGGTGGTGGGGGTAATCTTCAACTTGAAAGTTACTTGGTGCCAGCCTTGCAGAAAGCACTCAGTACACTTTGTAAAGGAGTTCACATCTAGAAGGGCATTCAACTGTAGAAAGTATGCCAAAACAGGCACAGTGCTTGGAACCGCCCTAAGGCCTACTAGCTCCAATCAAACCGTCCAACCCATGACAGCATAGAAAATTTATGTTAAATGATAATGATGATGACGATACATATATGTGTCTGTGGGTGTGTGTGTGTGTAATTGTATTTGTATTTGTCCCCCCCCCTCCACATTCTGCTTAACAACTAGTGTTACTTTACTTACATTCCAGTAACTTAGGTGTTTGACAAAAGAGATCAATGAAATTGATACTGGGATTGATTTGTTTGACTAAACCCTTTAAGGTGGTGTTCCAGTATATGTACAATTCAAGGACTGAAACAAATAAAAGTAAAAGAAAAAAACAAAAGCACACAACCACGTATGTATATATTAATATCTATATCTATATATACATACATAATACTGCATATATATATCTATATATAAAGATATACATATCTACATATATGTATATATACATATACATACATATATACACACAGACACAGACAGACACACACACACATGCATGCACACATTCATATATGTTTCTCTATGTATATGTGAGTTTCTACGCAAATGAAAATATTAATATATAAATATATATTTGCTTTGGTCGAAGATCTTGTTATTTATCTAAATGTTGGAAGCGCTTCACTTCACTTACATCAACAATACCCAAAGGGAATAACTTGACGTCCACTATCCCCATGTTTCCCCACTCTTAAATAATTCAGGCTTTACAGGGAAATCATTATCGATATATTTATTATTATTGAATCACTTACCTTCACGACAGGGAGCAACAAACGACGAGACAAAAACCTTTTATTGGAGTTTAGTCAAGCATTTGTTTGCTTTACATGGTTTCTATGTGTATATGTTTGTATGTAGAGTTTTTTTTTATATATATTTTCAGATGATATGATAGCTGTAGAGTGAGTGAAGTCTCTGATCAACCAAGTCTTTGAAATAAATCTCTATTTATGAAATGATTACAGCACTTCTTGATGTAAGTAAATATGCATACAAAGACAGACGCACCTACATACAAGATCAGATTAAAACTGACTGATGTTCTAAGCACTAATCTTAGCTTTCCATTGTCTAACTGGCATTTAAAGCATCAGAAATGTTAAATGTGAAATATTATATTAAATTTTGGTTTTCCCTAAGCTATTTCCTCAAGTCAGACCCCACAAATATATTAAACATAACCTGTATTTTAAATTTAGATATTTAACATAAATAGCAGTAAGCAATATAAGAAAGTTATCTAATTATAACAAAGACATTAGGAAAAATGCAAATGTTCAAAAATTATTCTTAAAAACATGTTGTCATATTCTATTTTCACCATTGTAAATCTGGCCCTGGACTAAGCAGACTAACACAGACAAGATGGAAGAAATTTATGTAAGTGCTTTCATTGTCTTCAGCTTTTCAAACACACATGGTACAAGGTAATTCACACAGTAGTAATTGCGTTCGGTAGAAGTTGTGACCATTTTCAGCTTAGGTTCTGATTGAAATTTTTATAAATTATTCTTCTGCATTTTGTAATTGACAATTTCCTTTTATCGTTTTGCCAAAAAATGAAACATTTCTAATAGATAAATCCTTGATTTGTTGTTTATGTACTCTGATTTGATCTATTAATCTTGTTCCTGTATGACTAATATAGTTCTCATTGCATTGTGGATACATACATGCAGTAAATGAGATTTTTTTTTTGCAGTTTATATTTGCATTAATCTGAAATTCTTACCCATTCTTAAACATTTTCATTATACCCTGTTCAATCAAATCACATATATTACTACAATGTTTTTTATATTTTGTTATCTGCTTTATCTCTTCTAATGTGAATTTCAATTTTACTAAGAGTTTTTTAAGATTAGATGCTTGTCTTCAATTGTTAACAATTCGTAACACTTTAATGACTTTCCTAAGATTTGATGGTTCATGTAGAATTGAATAATATCATTTGGTTGAAGGTAAGATGATATAGTTTCTCAGACTCAGTGTGACTACATATGGAATATTTCTGTCTGAGTTTTTCTCCTCGTTGTGAGAGTTTCTTTGGGATTTGCTTTGCTAAAGTTATTCTTTTATTCTTTTATTTGTTAGTCATTTGACTGTGGCCATGCTGGAGCACCACCTTTAG
Source organism: Octopus bimaculoides (assembly GCF_046866305.1). NCBI lineage: Eukaryota > Metazoa > Mollusca > Cephalopoda > Octopoda > Octopodidae > Octopus > Octopus bimaculoides. The sequence goes on along the minus strand of NC_142937.1, from coordinate 65,103,738 downwards.
TGGAACAAATCAACCCCAGGACTTATTTTTTGTTAGCCTAGTACTTATTATACTGGTCAGCGATCGGAGTTCAGGCTGGTAAGCAGTTCACAGTGAGCCTTTGATATAGAGCATTGAGTCTCGTGTAATATTAATGCATCGTGTAATAATAATGCATCGTGTATATACTTCTTCCCCACTACTTCGTTATAGCATATATCCAATACAATTATATAAAAGTGGTGATGAGTTGTCTGAAGATTGCGTTGGATGCTTAAAGCTTTTCTTGGTACGAAACCAAAGAAAAATTCGTTTAACATGGAGAATTTATTGGCCTCTGTGGTGCAGTTGCAACAGCAACTACAGCAACTACAGCAACATCTGTTACAGCAGCAATTACAGCAGCAACTACATCAGTAGCAACAAGAACAAAACCAACAGTTGCTGGAATTAATGTTGAAGGAGTCTGAAAATACTTCAGGTTCGTATTCACCAGACAGAAGAATTCAGAAGAAGGTACTACCTTCTCTGCATATTTTCGAAGATATGAAGAAATCTTCAAAGCAATTGTAAAAGTTGGTCCGACGAGAAAGAAGTACGACTACTTTTAAGAAAGTTATCCGCTGCCAAACACGAAAAATATAGTAATTATATTCTGCTGAAGAAGCCATGTGAAATATGTTTCGATTAAACAGCTAATATTTTATTGAAAATTTTCAGTGAAAGAAGTTCCCTGTTCAGTACTCGCTGGTAATGTTTAAATTTGGTCAAAAAAGATGATGAAAACTTCGTCGCCTTTGCTGGAGTGGTTAACAGAAAGAGTGAAAAGTTCAAATTGAATGAGTTAACTTCAGATATGTTCAAGTCTTTAATTTTTTTCCAAGGGTTTACTGCAAACAAAGAAGCAGATATACGTTAATGGATATTAACAAAATTAGAACAGGATCAAAATTTAACTTTCCAGGCAGTAGCAGAAGAATATCAGAGGATTATTAATTTACGATATGATGCAAATAAAATCGAAGAAAAAGATTGGTCTCAGATACAGGCATGTCAACTGGTAACGAATAAGAAAAAGTGAAAATAATATTAAGACTGCATCGAAGTTATGGGTGCGGTGGTCTACATTTAAAAAATAACTGTCCGTTTAGAAATATAAAATGCTACAAGTGTGATAAAATAAGCCATAAAAAGTCGCATAGTAGACAGAACCTAAAAACGGTTCAACCAGCTTCACTCTGCGTACTTTAGCTTTGTTACTATGGCAACAGTCCGGATACTAGTTGATCAGATCTCGAACAGCGTACGCTGATGACGGGTAAATACCCAGAAACTCGAGTCCGTGCGTATCACGTGATCAAGATGGGAAGGATGACTTCCCTTTGCAAATACAGTCAGGACACAGATGTGTGTCAATAGCCAGCTGGAGGAGATGTTCTCCTGGGGCTAAAAGCAACAGTAACATTTACCCTTAGGGTTTAGCCGCATTTAAGTGGAAAATATACTTCACGTTGTCGTGCAGTTACTGTTTATAACTCGTTCAGAGATTTAACATTGCTTATATATATATATATATATATATATATATATATATATATATATATATATATATATATATATATATATTTATATATATATATATATAGTTGAAATTTGCAGAAAAACAAAAGGCGAAGACAGGTGTATAAACAACAAGCAGGTGTATTAATTTGACGCTCGAGAAGGTGAGAAAGTTTTTACGTTTCGAGCCTACGCTCTTCAACAGAAAAGAACACGAGGAAATTATCAGAGAATAAAAGAACTTTTGGAGTTAGCGGTCAATCATGTGTGTATGTGTGTGTGTGTGTGTGTGTGTGTGTGTGTATGTGATGGCGAAACCCGGTCTACGATTAATTCTTTATTTGTATATTTTCATTTGTCTTGCCCGCTTATGTTCTGGTGTTTGCTGAATTTTTTCTAGAGAATATTATTTTCTTACTGATTAGATCATGGATGATCGCTTTCTAGCATATCGGATGTCCACTTAGTAGTAGTCATCTCTTCTTATACGCATGTAATACAATTTTTCTGAATTTTCAGATTTTTTATATGCTAGGCCACTGGTTTTAAATTGATATATATATATATATATATATATATATATATATGCATACATACATACATACATACATACATACATACACACACACACACACACACACACACACACACACACACACACACACACACACACACAGATATATATATATATTGGGCTGATTTGGAACGCAGATTTATGCCCCTTCGTAAAGTTAAACTGTCGTAATATCGATTCTTTTCGTCAAGTCAATTCGCAACAAAAATGAAAAGCTGTGTATTTAATACGGCTATCAGAGTAGTCTCCCTTACACCAATTTATAGTTGGATTCCGTGTAAGTTTCTGAGACACAACAAACAATTTTCCTTTTTAGAAAATGAGATTTGTCAATCACTGTATATATATTTTTTCCGCTATCTACATTAGTGATGCAGTCATTTGGGAAATTATAAGCTTCAATGTAGAAAATAATAACAACGAAAACAAACAAAGGAAAACAAATGACAACGTACAACCAATTAGAAAAATTAGTGAAAATTTGCATAACGTCTTAAGGACACGCACACTCAAGACACCTGCATATATACTTTTATCTTTTACTTGTTTCAGTCATTAAACTGCGGCCATGCGGGCCATCACCTTGAAGTTTTAGTCGAATGAATTGACCACAGAACTTCTTTTTCAAGCCTGATACTTATTCTATCATTTCATTTTGCCGAACCGCTAGTTTACTTGGAAGCAAACATACCAACACTTATTGTCAAGCAGTAGTGATTGGACAAACATAGACACAAAGACACACGCATGTGTACACACACACACACACACACACACACACACACACACACACACACACACACACACACACACACACACACATCCTGTGTAAACTTTCTAAACTTCCGGCCAGCAGAAGCCATGATAGATCGTTGACCAGTGACTATTCATTTTTTTTCTCCGTGTTTTTCTCCTTGTTTTCTCCGTATTCTTTCTGTTGAAGGGGCGTAGCTCGAAACGTTAAAGACTTTCCGTATTCCCGAGCGTCATACCAATACATCCTTTTGTTGTTTACACCACCTGTCCTCGTCTGTTGTTGTTTTTTTTCGTACATTCTCCCATATATATATATATATATATATATATATATATATATATATATATACACACACAGAGGTGGGCAGCGTTAATCGAAAAGTTAACTTCGTTAACCGTTAATCTGTTAACCAAAAAGTTAACTTCGATAAACGTTAATCAGTTTTCGTCTACCAAATCCACTCACAAAACTTAGGTCGGCCCAAGGCTATGGTAGAAAACACTTGGTCAAGGTGCCACGCAATAGGACTGAACCCAGAACCGTGTGGTTGCGAAGCAAGCTTCTTACCACAGAGCCAAACCTGCGCCTTATATATATATAGGCGAGAGAGTTGGTATGTGAAATCACGTGGTTGGATCTAAAATAGAGTGAAAATACTACAGAAGGCTTGTATTATATGGTTAAAGAATATATTTAAATCGTTATGTTAGAAAAATGTTATAAAATTTTGCGTATAGTGACATTGTTTTTGGAGAAATAACCTGTTTCATATTTTCTTTTCAAATTTCTCAAATTTCTTTACCGATATTGTGTTATCTCTTCGCTATGTTGTGAAACACGGAGTTCCAGACAGGGGAAGGTAATCAGGGATTTTTTCGGTATAAGGGAGATCATAATAAATGTTGAGAATGACTAGGTTTTGTTAATTTAACATGATTTGGTTTAGAAAGACTAGAATGCTACAAGTAGTTAGGTTTTGCTATATATTTTTTTTAATGAGGTAAGTTCCCTTTTTTAAAAATGTTAGAAATGGTTAAGTTTTGGCTTATATTTTTCAATGAAGTAGGTTTCCTTATTTAATCTAACTTGTGTTGGTGTTCCAATGACACATTGATAAAATGGAAAGATTACAAATTGTGGTAGCAGTTGCTTTGCGCATTTCTCAATATGTTCACTAAAGGGTATCATTCTGTATTCTGGGAATGCAATCTGCTGTCAGTGCAGAGTGCATCTTATAACATAAATCAGGTTTTCTGAAGCACAAGTAAAGTCAGATTTGATTTTGAATTTTTGTCCCTTTTTGAAATGTTGTTATACATCGTTGGTCACAATGCGCTTTGCGTCGTTTTAATCTTTGAATGCTGCCTATCCGCTGGCTAGGTGAGCAGGCCAACATTTTGCATTAATTAAAAGGAGGTCTGGAGCAATGTCAAATAAAGTGCTTTGCTCAAGTACGCACCGTGCTGCCCGGTTTGGAAATCGAACCCACGATCTAACGATCACGTGTGCAATAGCCTAACTACTAGGCCATGCACCTTCCACTATCATCATCATCATCATCCTCATCATCATCGTCGTCGTCATTTAGTGTCCGCTTTCCATGTTGACATGGGTCAGACGGCTTGATGGAACTAATAAGCTGTAGGGCTGCACCAGGTTCCAGTCTGATTTGGTATGGTTTCTACGGCTGGCTGCCCTCCCTAACGCCAACCACTCTGAGAGTGTAGTAGGTGCTTTTACGTGCCACCGACACGGGTGCCATTTACATGACACCAGCAACAGCTACGACTATGATTTCACGGATGCCATTTACATGACACTGGCAACGGTCACGACTACGATTTCACTTGGCTTGTCAAGTCTTCTCAAGCACAGCATATCGCCAAAGGTCTCGGTCACTTGTCATTGCCTCTATGAACCCCGACATTCGAAGATCATGCTACCGGTAACGGCCACGTCTACGATTTCACGGCTGCCATTCACATGACACGGGCAACGACCACGACTACGTTTTCACTTGACTTGATGAGTCTTCTCAAGCACAGCATATCGCCAATGGTCTCGGTCACTTGTCATCACCTCCTTTAGGCCCGACTTTCGAAGATCATGATTCACCACCTCGTCCCATGCCTTCTTGAGTCTACCTCTTCCACAGGTTCTCTCCACAGTTAGAGATCGGCACTTCTTTATACAGCTGTCCTCATCCATACGCATCATATGACCAAACCAGCACATTCGTCTCTCTTGCACACCACATCTGATGCCTCTTATGCCCAGTTTTTCTCTCAAGACATTTACGCTCTGTCGCACATGCACACTAACACTGCACGTCCACCGAAAACTACTGGCTTCATTTCTTTCAAGCCTTCGCATGTCCTCTGTAAACACAGTCCATGCTTCACTGCTGTGGAGCACGGTTGTTCGCACACAGGCATCATACAGTCTGTATTTTACTCTGAGGGAGAGGCCTTTGTTACCAACTTTGAACTTTGCCCAGCTTATTCTTATTCTAGCAGCTACGCTCTGAGAGCATCCACCTCGACTGTTGAGTTAATCACCTAGATAACGAAAGCTACCAACTACTTCGAGGTATCTCCCCTGGCATTTGATGGAGTCTATTTTCTGTACATATATATATATATATATTTTCTGTAGATATATATATATATTTTCTGTACATTTCTTGTGTTTATTGTATCTGTACATGTCACATACAAAGACTATTTTCTCTGTTAACCTTCCCCTGATATTGCTGCACCTCTTATGTGTCCATAGTTTGCACCGGGAACATCCTACGGTGTTTCTACTTACGCCTTTTCTAATGAAGAGGTTTGTAATTTGTCCGCTTTCCTACTTACTAAGACTTTGGTTTTTGTTAGATTAGCTTTAAGGTCCATTGACTCTATGTCTTATTTCCACACCTGAAATTTCTTCTCTAGTTCTGGAAGGGATTCGGTTATGTGCGTGTGTGTCTGTGATTGTGCACCACCACCGCATTATAACCGGTGGTGGTGTGTTTACGTCCCCGTAACCTAGTGGTTCGACAAAATGGACCATTAGAATAAGTACTAGGCTTCAAATAATAATAAGTCCTGAAATCGATTTATTCGACTAAAACCCTTCGAGGTGCTGCCCCAGCATGACCACAGTCAAATGATTGAAACAAGTAAAAAGGTAAGAAAAAGATGTGTATATATATATGATTGATCACATGTACTTAATGTCTGTGCTTTCCTTGTTCATTTACCGGTAGGCTACAGTTTTATGCGGTGAGGATGACTACCACAAAGCGCGAAGTGTTACAAAAACCTGAAAGTCATAGATAGGCGAGACAACTCACTCCAAATCCCATTCAGGAGTGATGGACATCGATATTTCACCATTCTTGTGGCATATCAGCATCACGTACCTGAACCGAATCGAAGGCGTATTGAAATGCCATCCATCACTATATACAAATAGTGTAAAAACGATTAGCTGATATGCCACGATGATGCATCCGTAAGAATAAATTCAGTTATGAATTAGAAGCAGCGCTAGTGTTGTAAACATTATCGACCGCACATACTCAATGTAAGAGTTTTGCTTGTTCACCGGTAGGCTGCCCCGTTACGTGGTGGGGATGACTCCTTCGAAGTGCCAGGTATTAGCATACTTGAAAGTCATAGACAAGAGAGACAACTCACTCCAAATTCCATTCAGGGGCGAAAGACATAAATACGGATGAGTGAACAAACGAAAGAAAGAGGCACTCAACACATTTAATAGGACTTGCATATATTGTTTAAAACAGTTTGATGCAGCCCTGTGCAGGTTTCGTAGACATCTTAAAGAAACCTGGCTCATCGGCCTCAGGTAGCTGAATGGAGAAGTGCAGGAAGTCTAAGATGGCTACCAGAAACTGGAGAGTCACATATTACTATTATTAATGGAAGTGACAATTCAGCGACACCAAATACATTAAAAAAATATATTACTATAATTATTACTGTCATCATCAAAATCTTTGTAATTTTTTTCATAATCACCTTCATCTCCAGCACTACCCTCATCTCGTCACCTCATTATCATTATAGTCAAAAGTTGTGTTAGAAATCCAAATAGAATGGAATGCAATACCTGTTCTAGCTCTTTGTTCCGAGTTCAGATTCACTCGAATACATCTATTCGCGTTTGATAAATAAAGGACTAATCTAATTCTAGTACGTGCTCCTCCTCTCACCTTTCATATTCTGGATATTTCCCCGTATCATAATTAGGGAGGTTAGAAGAAGGTCTGTGTCTGGGCAACTAAAACCTTAAACATAATCGGGGCACATGCTGTGCAATAGCTATATTGTTTTAACATTCAACTACCCGGGTTTTCTTATTGGAACCGTTTAGTAATGATGCGG
>NC_142937.1:65081474-65091474 GCF_046866305.1 Octopus bimaculoides | reverse complement strand
ATCTGCACGCACTCGTGCAGTGTCCAAAGATTTCCGACCTGTGGGCTTATGCCGAACGGCTGCTGTCACGTGTGGGACGAGTCCGCCTGTCAGCCGAGTCTATTGTGCAAGTTGCTCCACCACCGTCCCTCAACAGGGAAGGCAAGGCAGTGTTCATCATACTGGTGGCCATGGTGAAAGAATGTGTGTGGTGGACCCGAGCGAAAGGATTAGAGACGAAAACTTACCTCTCTGGCCAATCGCTCATCAACTTTTTCAAATATCACTTGAAAAGGAAGGTGAGAATAGAGAGACAGCTTTTGTCTCGTGAAAGTTTCATTAAAAGGTGGGTGAATGTAGCAAAGATGGTGCGTGCGAGTGACGATACCTCTTTGAGCATGATCCTATAAATCGAAAAAAAAAAAAAAAAAAAGAGAGAGAGAGCACTTCGCTCTCATGTGTCTATTCCCTGCTGAGGTTACCATGGTCTTTTCCGTAGGCTTTTCTCTCCATGGATAAACCTAATGTTACCCCATTTTACACAATTGGACATTTTCTGTGATATACGATAACCCCATTTATTATTTTTTTTGCCCCCTTTTGATCGGATTTTTTTTTTCTTAAAGAAAAGCTCTACAGTTGTATTTGTCCCCTCTGTGTGCAGCCCTGTGTGGCTAATAAAAGAAAGTTATCTATCTATCTATCTATCTATCTATCTATCTATCTATCTATCTATCTATCTATTTACCTACCTACCTACCTATCTATCTATCTATCTATCTATCTATCTATCTATCTATCTATCTATCTATCTATCTATCTATCTATCTATCTATCTATCTGACGGACGTGCTGTCACATCGGCTGCAGAGGTAAACCTCTTTTTGACCTTTTATTGCCCACATTTTGTTGTGTGAAGCACCTAACTTTCTTTTTATTGTGTTTTCAAGGGGCAGTTTCAACCTTTTAAAAATTATATATTTTCTTCTCAACATTGAAAAATGTCGAGAAACATAGTCATAGAACGCTGGACAGAAACTTTGATGAACGAACATTTTCCTAGACTTGAGACGCTAGGAGAACAAAAAAATAAGTCATGCACGCGCACACACACCAAAACAACAACAGACATCGAAAAAAAGAATGAAGCAACAGATTCTAAAGTCAAAGCTGTCAACGTCATGGATACTGTTAACAGCCCTGTCACCACCACCAACACCAACAACAAAAACAAAACTGTAACCAAGGTTACAAAACCATGCGTAAAAACCGTCACAAATGTCTCTGACGTAAACAGCAACAACAACAACAACAACAGCAAGGACGCAAATTTATCGGCCGTCAGCACCGACACCACCACCTGTTCAACAAACTCTGCTGCCACTACCACCACCTTTGAACCCGACAGTACCAACACCAACATAAACAAAAATATTCAAAAGAACATGTCCGCCAGCACAACAAAAACAAATTTCGCCGATGCTATAAAGGAAAAAAGGAAAATAGTGACATTCACACAACAACAAATTAAAAACACAAAATCCCTTCTTACGAAAGAAGGCGATGATGTTAAAATAAATATCCGAAAAGAAATTATAGAACAAAAAAACAAAAATGCATCATTTATAAACTGGTAAACACAAAAACCAGACGTGCAGAAAATTTTAGCACAGAAAAGATCGAGATATGCCTTAGGCTCGTATGGGCTCATCAAGAGCATGTCACGTGGGGACGGAAATTTGCCACGGTACAGGTACGCTTTTTAAATGAAAATTTAGCGAAGCAATTTTCGACACTCTCTCTCCGCACAGATAACTTGGTGATGATACCGAGTTATCTTGGACAGAGAGTGACCAAAGTAATTATAAAAAACGTGCCATCAGAAGTGGACACTCAATGGGTAGTATCGGCCGTATGCCTCGAAATGGAGGAGGCAAATATTTTGGAGATTACGGTCGTAGAGGAAAAGAACTGGGGGGGGGGAATCTGGAAATCCTTCTCCACATCACGGAGGAGGCTTCACGGAAGATTCCACCAAACATTAGACTGGCGGAGGACCACAAGCTGTATGTGGTGGTAGAGGGCAGGCGGCCTCGCTGTTACTTATGCAACAGCGAGGCACATCTGAAAAAGGACTGCCCACTGGCCGCTGAACAAAAACAACAACAACAACAACAACAACAACAGAAGTAACTACCGAATACCCCCAACAGAAAAACTTTACTACCAACACCACCAGCAACACAAAAAACAACAACAGAAATATCAGCAATAACCACAACAGAAAAGACAACAGAAACTGCAAAAACAGAAGAGAAAAAAAAAGAAAATTCCAAGACTGCCTCTCCCTCCCCCATATCACATACACCACACACAAATAACAAGCAGCCAACACCAACAAAAACAGCAACACAAACACTCACAGAAACACACACAGACGCACAAAATTTGCCGTTACCTCTTTCTGACTCCTCAGAACTCTCATCGGATGAAGAGAGTGGGGAGGAGTGGCAAATAGCTACGAAAGGAAAGAGGAAGCGCAATAAGAAGAAAACAAAACAAAATGCAAACACAAGCAAAGCAGCGAGATTCACATTTCCCGAAAATACTCCTAACACCAATAGTAATATGCAAAAAAACAATGCTAACAGCAATAGACACTACAAACACAGAGTTGATGAAATACATCAACTCTAAAACAAACATCACAAATAACGACATCAAAACAAACAACCACCCACACACAACACCGCCAAAACACATTAAAATTTACCATGTATCACCAGCATTGCACCACAAAATAAAATCCCTCTACCCCAACTCGGTAGGGGGATGTCAAAAATATTTGTGCAAGAAATTGTACAATAGCCTCCTTGGTGAAAAATCCAAGGAGGAAACAAAACTTTCGAACGGTAAGTAACTCCCTGTTCCTTTTGTGTTGTGCTTTAAAGCACATATTTAAATAGAATCATGGTGAAGATTGGTTGTGTGAATGTGCGTGGCTTGGGGTCCCCTTGGAAACAAGGGTACCTCTTAAATGACATCAAGTCACACAATTTGGATATCATAGCCATTAATGAGACCAGACTCCATGAACCGCGGGCCCTAAAGTCCATGTTTGGCGGACAGTTTAACATTTATTTTTCTCCCTGTTTGCCGAGGATGGGCGGTAGTGGCACGGCGGTTCTTTTTCGCAAGAGTTTGGATCTCCAAGTAAAGACGATATTTACGGACCCGGAGGGTAGACTGGTTGTCCTAGATGTGGACGGCAGCTGAGAACTGGGGTGCGGGACGAGCGTGTCGGCATACGCGGACGACGTCACCGTCATAGCGTCTAGCCACGAGCACATCGAGCTTGTCGGCGAGACGCTGAAAGACTACGAAGCGGTGACGGGAGCGAAAATCAACCGGGATAAGTCGGTGGGTTTGCTGCTCGGCACCTGGAGAAGCAAGCCCATACCGTCCGGCAGCGCCTCAGTCGTGGGACGCTGGACGGACGGTCCGGTCAAGTTGCTCGGAGTCTGGTTCGGTCCGGACCTGCAAACGGAGAAGAACTGGGACGAGATAACGAGTAGGGTGGCCACTCTCTGCCGGCAATGGTCCGAGAGGAAGCTGTCCCTAAAAGGTCGGGCGGAGGTGGCGAACGCGTACATCGCGTCCGTCATCGAATATCGCCTGACCGTCGTGCCTTGTCCCGATCGCGCCATCACCGAAATGGAGCGCATCCTCTTCCGCTTTTTGTGGAAAGGAAGCGTTCCGATGGTGAGGCGATCCGTTTGTTGCCAACACCCGCTGAAAGGAGGGCTGGGCATGCCGTGGTTGATGATGCGCAGACATGCGTTGAGACTGCGAAATCTCCGGCTCTACGTAGACGACGGTGAGCAGGTGTGGTCGCCGTTTGTGCGACGCGCTTTCCCGCAGCTCGTCTCTATGACCGATCTGCAGTCGTGGATCAAAAAGAGGCCGAGGAATGGCGAATGGCACCGTGAGTGTCGCGTTGCTCTGCAACAACTTTGCCGTCCCGGGTCGACCTTGAGCGGCTGCACCACAACGAAGTTATTCTATAGGGGATTAGTGGAAGGCAGGTACGACGACGATCTCGGGGCGAACCTGAGCGTCGACGAGGAATACCTGACCCGCCTGTTCAGGACGACTTTCGGGCCGGGACCTATGGACAACTTCCAGAGATCCCTGGCCTGGCAGTGTTACCGAGAGGCGCTACCCGTTCGGGATAAGCTCTATAGACACGGCTCGCGAAATGCGGGGCCGACCTGCCCGAGATGCGGTCAGAGCGATGAAACCGTTCTGCACGCACTCGTGCAGTGTCCAACCATTTCAGAGCTGTGGGCTTATGTCGAACGACTGCTGTCGCGTGTGGGACGAGTCGGTTTATCAACCGAGTCTATCGTTAATATCGTCACGCCTCCTTCCTTTAAATGGGAAGGAAGAGCTGTATTTATCGTACTTGTGGCTATGGCCAAAGAATGCATCTGGTGGACGCGTCTGAAAGGATTAGAGACAAATACTTTTCTCTCTGGTCAATCTCTCATCAACTTTTTCAAGTATCACTTGAAAAGGAAGGTGAGAGTAGAGAGGCAAGTGTTGTCTAGCAAATGTTTCGAAAAAAGATGGATACATGTAGCAAGAATGGCACGTATAAATGACGAAGCCACCTTGACCATGATTCTATAAAACGTTTTAAAATTTTGTAAACAGAGTTACTTACGTTTCTTGCATAAATAAAAGAAATTTTATTTAACAAACTGTGACACTAAGGACCGAGGTTACCGTGGTCTTTTCGTAGGTTTTTCTTTCCACGGATAACCTCCTCATTTATTGGGAATTTTCTGTATTATATCGTATTTATTGTAAATACCCCAAACGTTTTGCGATGTTTTTTTTTCATCGTTGTCCCCACTTTTGTTTTTTTTTCTGCTTTGTTTTCGCCCCCCTCGAAAAGAAAAAACTCTACATTTGTATTTTGTCCCCTCTGTGTTGAGCCCTGTGTGGCTAATAAAGAAACCTATCTAAATCCACTCGGGTATGGTTGAGTAGTAAAAAGTTTGTTTCTCATCCAGATGAGTCCAAGTTCAGTTCTAGTGGGTAACACCTTGGGCAACTGTCTTCTACTATCGCCCTGGGCCAACCAAAACCCATATTTGGTAGACAAAAATTGAAAGAAGCCTGTCGCATATATGTTTATACACAAACGCACGCGCGCTTTATTGTCTCCTTGCTTTGACATCCCATGATAGTTCTCAACGAGTGTCATCATCATACCATAAGTATCCTTTGGTTCCAGTACCCTATTGTTTGAGATAAATCCAGCTTGTTTCCTTGAAAGATTCATAACCCAGGACGAGTGTTAGCTTCATCACTTTGAGCCAATCCATGCAGTGGAAACACCCCACCTCACCTGCTCTAAAGAAGATCAATGTCCTTTCATCTGCAAGATGTAACTGTAAGATGTAATCTGCAAGCCTCAGGTTTTTGGGATACAAAAGGTGCAGCGTTTGTCGATTATCTTCAGAAAGTTCCACATTCTCCTGATTTGTATCCATCTGACCATCATTTGTTCCTTAACATGAAAAAACACTTGATTGGGAACCAATATCGCAGTGATGATGACGTCATATCTGCTGTTGATGACGTTTTTAACGAACACGAAAAAAGCTTCTTCATGAATGGGATCCATGCACTGCATCACCGATGGAAGAAATGTATGGCTAGCAAGGGGGACTATGTTGAAAAATTAAACCTCACCTGGCTACATCCCAGGACAATATCTTGGTCACCTTATGACCGTTTCAGCCAAAACTCGTATATAAAATTAAAAGGCGGTGTGCTGGCAGAATTTTTAGCATGCTGGGAAAAATGCTTTGCAGTATTTCATTCGTCTTTACGTTCTAAGTTAAAATTCCGCCGAGGTCGACTGTGTAATCGACATACCCACTTCCCTGAAATGGCTAGCCTTGTGCCAAAATTTGAATACAGTATAGGCGCAGGAGTGGCTGTGTGGTAAGAAGCTTGCTTCACAACCACATGGTTCCGGGTTCAGTCCCACTGCGTAGCACCTTAGTCAAATGTCTTCTACTAAAGCCTCATGCCGACCAAAACCTTATGAGTAGATTTGGTGGACGGAAACTGAAAGAAACCCACCGCGTATATATATATATATATATATATATATATATATATATATATATATATATATATATATATATGTATGTATGTATGTATGTATGTATGTATGTATATATATATGTATGTATTTGTGTGTCTGTGCTTGTCCCTCCACTATCGCTTGGCAACTGATGATGGTGTGTCTACGTCCCCGTAACTTAGCGGTTCGGCAATCTAGACCGATAGAATAAAGTGCTAGGCTTACAAAGAATAAGTTCTAGCGTCGATTTGTTCGACTAAAGACGGTCTTCCAGCATGGCCGCAGACAAATGACTGAAACAAGTAAAATAAATATATAGAATTAATAATTTCATTCTTTGCAAATTAATATTCAGTCTTTAACACCAGGTCTTGCTTTTTAAAATTTTAATATTTATCTTCCTTTTTATTTTCATCAGACTTGAATAACGTTATTATTTGAAAGTAAATTTACAGGAAGCAAGCGGTCATTGCTTCTCTACTGTATTATTCAACGAAAGTTTATGAAAGTGTTCTTGTGTGGAGATAGCCCTTGTATTTAAAAAAATTTTGAGGCGGTGTAAGAACCGAGTAGGTAAGGAACTGCATTGCTTGCTGAAACTCATGAGTTTACATTTATCACATTTCCATGAACAAGATAAAGCACGTCCATAAGAGATGTCATCGCAAGACAAACACCGCAGTAACTGGCCCATCAACTGTGTCTATATTTTAAGTATGATACATTGATGGCTATTTTAATTTTATACTGCCTCAATTGCGTACACACATGCGCACGCACATACGCGCGCGCGTACACACACACACACACACAATCGGTCAGTCGTTCATAAGTCCGTAAAAGAGCTCGCCTTATGAACTTCTGAGCTCTAATATTTAATGTAGTTGTTGGTTATGTTTGTCAGGGAGTCACCATTAGTTTTACACCTATAATGCTCTTAGCGATATTGGCGACAAAATCAACCTGCTGGCCGGAGGCATCTTGGGCCAGTGTCTACTACTATAACCTCGGCTTAATCCATACCTTGTGATGGAAATTAGGTATCTAGAAACTGTACGGAAACCTGTAAAATAGATTGTAACTGTGTCACGATGCTTTTGCGTGGGGATTAAGGGTACGCATGTCCGTGAATATTCAGTTATATGTTAATTCAATGACTATGTGGCTTAGTTGATCATCATCAAAACTGACGGAGATCCATTCATTATTTTTATGTGTCTATTTGAGTATGTATTAAATGTTCGTGTTTTCATTTTCAAGCAATAACCAAGCTGATTTGTTGAAATCCAGACAACAATAGACTGTTTGAATAAGCTACAAAATTTTATTTCAATCCTCTCATTGAATAAGTTTATAAAATTCGGTTTTCTTAATTTGATTTCTCTACATATCAGACGTTAAGTAAGATATTCAATGTTCTGTGTCAGTTGTTCATTGCCAAATTTAGATTGAAATGGAGGAGAGATAGAGAGAGAGAGAGAGAGAGAGAGAGAATGTTGAGTGTGTGTGTGTGTGTGTGTGTGTGTGTGCGTGCGTGTGTGTGTTCGAAGAAAAGCGGATCGAGAAATGTGAGTGAAATAAGGAAATAAAGTTTAGTAGCTAGAACATGATGCATTATCCACAAGTTCACATAAACAACGTTAATTTCAAAGAACTTCCATTCACCGTATACATGAGATACGTACAAACACGCAGAGAAATACAAATATATTTATTCAAACACACACACACACACACACACGTATGTATGTATGTATGTATGTATGTATGTATGTATGTATGTATGTATGTGTGTATGTATATACACTCACTTCTGATATAGTCAGTTACGTCGCCTGTCAGATATGATTGAAGATGTCCTAATCTTTATAGATCATATGGTGCATACATGAATATCTGATGATATAAGCAAAGAAACTTGATAGTGTTGGACAAAGAAAACTTCCAGACAAGTTTTTAATAAATTTGAACGGCTACCGCTGGTATTTATGTAATCGATAATGCTGCTGCTGATACTGCAGTTGTATTTAATAATAATGAAGATTTCCTTCTTTTTTAATTCAAAAGTTTTCTACATATCGGTCTTCTTGAGAATTTTGGTATTTACTAATCGCTTCATCATATAAAAGATGCGAAATAACTCATTTCTCTAGGAAGTTTAACTTGATTCTACTATATTCTAGCTCGCAAGATTTTCTGCTTGATCTTCAAAAGAAAGTATTTAATCTGCAAGTAAGATTTATAGATTTTGAATAATTCTACGTATGCAGTTGACCATGATTAATAGACGGACGGAATAAATACTGACATAGCGCTAGGTTTTAAGTGGCGCTGACTCTAAACGAAAGGCTTCATGCATCACATTAGAGAGTGACCTCAATTGGCTTGCTTCACAGAAGAAATATCTATAGGCTAAATTCAGCAAGTCAAATGCGAAATTTTAAACTTAAGAGAGAAAGAGAGAGAGAGAGAGAGAGAGAGAGAGAGAGAGAGAGGAAGAGAGAGAGAGAGAGAGAGAGAGAGAGAAAACGAGAGAGAGGAGACGGTGAGACCTGTGTAAATTTGACAATGTCAGTATTGTAAAGCAGTTGATGGGTGCAATTTGCATATTCAAGGCACAAAGAAAAAATAGTTGGATGTACATAGTTTCACTTTCCCTCACGAGGCACACACACACACACACACACACACACACACACACACACACACACACACACAAACATACCCCCACACACACGCACACAAGGGTTGTACCGACAGAAATGTAACAGTGAGCATAACATATTTTTTTTAATTAACTAACATCGGTTTTTCAAATTGCATAATGTCTGTAGAGTAGCTCTTCCTATGCAATAACTCTCCTTCCAGTTTGTCTTCGTTGTAATAATGGGTTCTTAGCAAAAGCAATACGCCGTCATTGATTTGTTGAGGAAAGAGCGTTACAAACTGTTCCACATCCACAGAAGTCTACAAGTTGGCTACGGAGATGACATCATTGACAAGAGCAATGCACACAAATGGAATAAGAAGTTTAAAAGACGAGAAACCGATACCACGGGGGATCATCCACTGCGACCACTGACACGAATTGCCAGCGAGTGGGTCAGTTGATTCGTATGGACAGACGAGTCATAATGAGCTTGTTGCACAAATGGTTTGTGGTGATAATGCATTATAGAAGACGCGGAAAACTCTGGGTACTGAAAAGTGTGTGCAAAGTGGGTACCTCAGCAGTCGACACCAGATTAAGAGAAGAATAGTAATCTGTTCTGATCCACTGGAAGCATTTGAAACCAAACCAACAAAATCACATTTTTTCCCCGATTTGATGACAAGGAATCAAACATATGAGTATCTTTATGATCCAGAAACGAAGGACCAGACCATGGAATGGTATCGCATCTCTTCTCCAAGGCCTAAGAAATCGATGAGCCAATGATCAGCATGGTGAGCCACGGTGACTCTCTTTTGGTGGGTCTGGTGGTGGATGATAAGGGTGTAATTCACCTTGATCTTCTGGAAAGCGGCTGTACGATGAACAGCAAGCTGGACATTAAGACTCAAATTGTGTCAGGTGGAAAAGACTGTAAAAAGAATATGAAAACGATCTACAGTCACCATATAGATACACGACCACAAATATCTTTATTAACAAATAAGGCAATTAGTACATCGGGCTACTCAATTGTATCCTAACCATCCAGTCTGGATTTGGCACCCTTCAACCTGTTCGGCCCAATGATTTTATGGCATAGACGAAGTAAAAGTGGCTATGAAGAAATGGATACAAATGGATATAGTTTCAAAATAGAAGAAATGCATTACTTGCGATGGAGTACTTTTCTGTAGAGGAAGAGT
>NC_142937.1:65028974-65078974 GCF_046866305.1 Octopus bimaculoides | reverse complement strand
GAATAGTCGGCATGTAAACCAATTCAAGATAACATGGTATCCGCCAGGATAATTTATCCCTTTTATACTCCCTCTCTCTCTCTCTCTCTCTCTCTCTCTCTCTCTCTCTCTATATATATATATATATATATATATATATATATAGATAGATATATAGATATATATATATATATATATATATATATTAAATATATACTTTTATAAAACAAATTTTACAAAATATATAGTATCTGTTAACAGTCTTAGCCAAAAACTCACAGTTGAGTTTTTGTATATATATATGTATACATGTCTCTTAAAGGATAGAGCTCAAAATCAATGCATTGAAGATACTTTATTGCAGCAACAATTATAATAACAGAAACAACCACAATAAGCCAAACCTATGCACATTTCAATAGGGTATCCCGGAAAAATAAACCACATCATAAGATGTCTCGTAAAATATTGTAACAAATTACAACATATTACAAATTTCTTCAATGCATTGATTTTGAGCTCTATCCTTTAAGAGACATGTATACATATATATATATATATATATATATATATATATATATATATATATATATATATATATATATATATATATGCACACGCATGCATGTATGCATGCGCGCATAATTATATTATATTTGTGTTGTATGTAAATGATGCAGCTTAATTTATCAAACACTGTTTGGTGAACGAGTGCCTTTATCGATTCGCTCTGTTGCAGCCATTTGAACAACAGTTCCGCTCCACGATTTCCATGACATCTCGATGCATTGTCACTCTTATCAATTTGTGAAGACGCTTCAAAAGAAAAAAAAAGCAAACAAACAGAACTAAACCCACTGGAATTTTGCATTCTAGCATCATTTGTAGCATCTATGTACTTCGACCTAACGTAGATCCATCGCGGTCTCTTATTTAAAGGCAATCTCCTAACCATATTTCCCCTGCGTTTCTCCGAAACACAAATATCTGAAATTCTACCTCTAGTGTATATCTGCTGTTTAGGTTGAACTCTTTTCGAAAGATTCGTTCCGAGAAATGGTATCTTCTCATATGTAGATTTCACACGTGAATATCGACAACTACGGTTTCCTCTTACTCTGGCTTAGATTCTCTCCCTCCCTTTTCTCCCCTTTTCTCCCCTTTTCTCTCCACCCTACAATTCTCTCTCTCTCTACTACCTTGCAAAATCTTCAGATCGCCAAGAAATCTTTCTGTATTAAGTAAACCTTTTGCACTTCATCCCTGTCTAAGATCATTGTTCTCAGTGACTGCAATGGTCACAACCCTTCATAGCTCTCAACCTCATTACATATTTTTGCAGCTGGTATAGAATCCGAATCTTTTACACTTTTCGATTGCCTTCATTAACTTGATTCATCTTCGGCCAACATCCCTATAACTGACATGCAAACATTTCAAACAACATTGACCTCTTTCTCAAATCAAAATTAAATGCTAAGATTATAAACATTTTCAGCCACTTTAAATTAGTGCTACCAGCCTCTGCAATGACACTTCCATGACTCAATCCATACTTCCTAGAGCAAGTTCATATTCCCATCAAATACTTCTTTCTCTCTATCACTATACACGAATACATATCCCAGTCTTTGGAAACACAATGCAGCGCGTCTCATTCTCCCAGAAAGGAAACCCTTGAGTCCTGCGAACTATCGTAAAATCGTACTCAATTATGATGCTTCAATGAAGTGCTGACAGTTATTAATAAGAAACATTCTATACTTAATGTCCTTCAGTAAGTCTTTCGTAAAGCTAAGCCTGCAACAAATCTACGATCTTTTAATCTTTCACCTGTGAGCTCGAACACAAGAGAAATCTAGTGGAAGCAGTATCATTACTTTTAACAGCTGCAGAGCTTTCGATCAGGCCTGGCATACGAATCCCCTGTCAAAACTATGCGCATTAAAGGCAGGCACCATCTTCTTCCCATCTCTTATCTCTTTGCTCATTGGCTTCGAATCAGATCGTACTGCGGAGTTTGATATGTAGCACATATTGACCCACATCTTACCAACTCTGGCGTGTCACAGTGTTCATTTCTGGAGGATAGGACTGTGTTTTGTATATTGTTACTTTATTGGATGGTGTACTTGATATCCTTGCAATAATGGACTTTCTTATTACTAAGAGTAGATAGCGGAATTTCTGTAAATATATAACAGCTATTCAATTGGCATTCTCACGTTTAGTTTAGGAATTTGGCTACGATTAAACTAATTACGACTGTTATTCTGGAGTTGTTTCACTATATAGGCGCAGGCATGGCTGTATGATTAAGAAGCTCGCTTTGCAATCATGTGGTTTCGGGTTCAATCTCTCTGTGCGACACCACGAGTAAATGTCTTCTATTATAGCTACAAGCCGGTCAATGCTTCGCGAGTGTATTTGGTAGTAGGAAACTGTGTGGAAACCCGTCATATACACACACACGCGCGTGCATGTGTGTGTGTGTGTGTGTGTGTGTGTGTGTGTGTGTCTGTTCGTCTCCCACACACTGTTTGATGACTGGTCTTTGTTTATGCTTCCGTAATTTAGCGGTTCGATATAAGAGACCGAAAGGCTTTTAAAAAAATAAGTACTAGGGTCGATTTGTTTGACTAAACACTTCAAGGCGGTGTCACAATATGGGTGCAATCCAATGAATGAACAAAGTAAAAAGTGAAAAAAAAAGAAAGAAAAAAAAACAATATCATATATGCATAATATGGATGCATATAAGTTTATCTATTGTACAAAAAATAATTCTACATTGTATAATATATTTCAATGCTTAGAAATTAGAATATTTCACAAAATATTTTATAATTAAACAGTCTTCCGTTTTAATCGGAAGTTTTACAGTTTTTTAAATATATTTGACGTGTGTATAGTAAAACATGCTATATAACTGTAGATATAATTATCAGGAAGTAGGTAGCTACTGGTCAGACCTTTGTTAACAAAAAAAAACAACAAAAAACACAAAGTTTGTTAGCGACAGAAGCAGTATGTAGCTAATAAATTAGCACGCCGGTTAAAATGCTTAGCGGCATTTCGTCCTTCTTTACGTTTTGAGTTCGAATTCCACCGGAGTCGACTTTTCCTTTTATCCTTTCGGGATCGATAAAATAAGCACCAGTTGAGTACTGGGGTCGATGTAATCGATTTAACCTCCCCTACAAACTTGTTGGCTTTGTGTCAAAATTTGAAATCAATATGTGAGACTAATGTTACTTATTAATGAAGGTGAAGTGTTGACAGAATCGTTAGCACGCCGATTAAAATGCTTAGCGGCCTTTCCGCCCACTTAACGCCACTTAAACGCCCACTTAAATGCCCACTTTGTTCTAACAGAACATCCACGTTAAGTGGGTAAAAAGCAACAATAATTAGTTAGAAACTACTTTTAAAAAATCTCGTTTATCCCATTGACCACAGATTAATACAACTTAAACAATGACTGGAATAACCATTACCGACCAACTACATAACTTGAAAGTGTTAAACTAGAAGTTGGAGGAGAACAACTGTAGAGGATTATCTTCTGTAGAAGCTTCACTTCTTTACAAAATGTTTTTGTGTGTCGTAAGATTCCGAACGAAATGTCTCCATTGACATGAATCACTCAATCAAAAGTATAAGTGATTGATGCATTAGTGAGTTCAGACATAGTTATAGACTGATTGCCAGTGAGCAGAAACTTTCTAGTCATAGATTTGAAATCAAAGTAAAGTATTTCGTGTTGAGAATTTTAAAATGGGGGAAAACTAGTCGCGTAGAATTTTACGATACAATATCTCTTTCAAATTGATTGCTGCAAAGATGAATATGTTCAGGCATTATTGCATGCATAGATGCATACATCCATTAATTCTTGTTCTTAAAAGTTATACGGCTGAAGAGAAAGACCTCTTTCTCA
Organism: Octopus bimaculoides; assembly: GCF_046866305.1. Lineage (NCBI taxonomy): Eukaryota > Metazoa > Mollusca > Cephalopoda > Octopoda > Octopodidae > Octopus > Octopus bimaculoides. The sequence continues at coordinate 65,075,055 of NC_142937.1, read as the reverse complement.
CTCACTCACTCACTCACTCACTCACTCACAGGCACTCGCATGCTCACACATACACAACACAGGCATGTATGTCTGTATGTATGTATGTACCTATGTATGTATGTGTGCGCACATGAATGTAACTGTATGTATGTATGTATGTATTATATATATGATTGTATATGTGTGTGTGTGTGTGTGTGTGTGTGCGTGCGCGTACCATAGAGTTACTTTTACGCGGGGTTGAAGGAGAGAATGTACACAAGGGCTCAATATATTCTAATGTAGAATAAAATATTGTTTTTATTATATGGAAGGTGCTTACCGTTTGAACAAAGGTTTCGAAAGCGTCAACGGAGAATATTTATGGACCATTGATAAACAGTTTGCAAATTCAGTACCCAAGATACACTTTCAGCTTCTTACCTATTAATATTGGAACATCAGGGTACATACCATCACTTCTGGAACAAAGTATGGCTGAACTTGTGTTCCTGGGTAGAGAATGCAAATCCTTAATTCATACTTTGCAAAAGATCACAATATCAGGGACTATAAAAATCTGCAAGACCTTCTCAAGATTTAAAGTATGATGGTTAAAACAAGATGCTTTCCTTCACAATCTTACTACCAAGTACGTGACCAGTCAAAATTTGCTCCTAATTAAAAAGAGAAAGAGAGCATACATACATACATACATATTCTGTTGATGCTGAAATTCCAGCGAATGAGCCTTGAATATATATATATATATATATATTAGAAATAATGAATTTCTAAATCTCTCAGAGAGACTTAAGCAGTAGTGATGCGATAAAGTAGTTGTATACTGCCAACTTAACGTGACAGTCCCAATAAGGGAATATACTACTGCTGTTTAGCCCTAGGAAGCCAGACCGCTTCCTATTAGGCCTTGACACATTTCCTGTGCCCTTATCCTTACGAGGATAAGGGCACAGGAAAAGGATAAGGGCACAGGAAAAGGATAAGGGCACAGGAAAAGGATAAGGGCACAGGAAATGTGTCAAGGCCTAATAAGAAGCGGTCTGGCTTCCTAGGGTTAAACAGCAGTAGTATAATCCCTTATTGGGACTGTCACGTTAAGTTGGCAGTATACAACTACTTTATATATATATATATATATATATATATATATATATATATATATATATATATATATATATATATATATAATGAAATCTGTCGGAAGGATAATCCCGAGGACAAAGAAATAAGAACCCACAGTATGGTAGAAGCGATAGCCACTCATAATTAAAACGAGTACTGTTGGAATGGCCCAGTGAAAACCTCAATAAAATGTAAGCTCAACAGACCTGATATAATGATTTGGAATAGAGAAGAGAAACAGTGCACAGTTGTGGAAATTAGCTGCCCAGCGGATGTTAACATAAAAAACAACCGTCACAGACCATTATGCGCTTAAACTTTTTCCTTTACATTTGTGGCTCCGTTGGTGACTGATGAGCCCAGCTCTCGATACACGTCCGCAGATACTGCAGACCAAGCTTTCCCCGTTCATTACATCGATAGTGTATTTTAATGCAGCTCGCTTAAATACTGTATGAAAAATGTGCTTTTCCGAAAATACCCATTCCTTGCTTTTTTTGTTTCCTCCATTGGTGGCAATGTCAAGCATTGTTTTCTTAATTGATCTCCCATTTTTCTCGTGCTTTCATTGAAGATTGCACAGTCCTTGAATCATAGTCTTGGTTTCTACTGAGGATGCTTTTCACAAACATGTTCACCACAAAGCTTAGGGGCCTCCCGATCGTTCAACGGAACATACACACTTTTATAAGCACACATACATATATTTTACTGGAAAAATCATGATCATTCATGCATTAAGCAATAAAATAACTAGTGAATCCCCACAGTGGGTAACAGGCTCATGTTTTCCACAATCTAGTTAAATAGGACACAGTTTGCAAAACTATTATACCCAACAGGAAATATATATTCTGAGCTAAGATTTAGGCAAAATTACTTGATATGAATATAAGTCTTAATACAAATTAAAAACTTTTCCATACACATCGAGAGTAACTTTATACACCTTGTGTAATTGATTACGATCGTCAGATGTGACGACAGAGTAGAGACTGAGTTAAGTGAAAGTGTCGTAGTCATCATCATAATCACTTTTTCACAACCATCGGAGCACGAATCGCCCCTCACGAACATGCGTTCGTGAGATGCTTGTGATCTATAAACAGTTTTGAGTAGGAACCAGAAAGAGAAATATGAACATGCAATGTGCATGTGCACACTGGATTCGTAAAACACAAGAGAAGAATAAAAACGCAATGTGCATGTTAAAATAAAACGAAAGAGAAGAAAGAAACAAATTATATGATGGTCTCCATGCCACGTCTGACACCACTACTCATTTTCGCATTTCAATTTCATTGATTTCAAATCTTGCTTCTTTGCAAGATTGAAAGGAATCTTGACAGACATGCAAATATGTATTCTAATGAATACACACACACACACACACACACACACACACACACACACACACACACACACACACACACACACACACACACACACACACACACACACACACACGTTGTTTGTGACGTTTAAGAGGAAAAGGTGTTTATGACGCAACGAAGAGTAGAATCATATTGTCTGAAGGATGTTAAATAAGACCTCAGTGAAGGAAAATACATCACTAAATACTGCTAATAAAAATAAGAAATCAAGGTGTATAAATCTAGTTGCAGAATTAATAGTGGTCTCAACTCATGCTTTAGGATTTTCAAAGATGTCTTCAAAAAAAAAACTGATTAGGAAATGACAATTTCCTTTTGTTGTAATAAAAAGACGTAAGGCGTAATTCCATCTCATTACTGTGGCTCTGGAAAATCATTTTTTTAGCAGTATTATCTACGCATTGGCTCTGGGGTGTTTCACAAAAAAAAAAACCCCAAAAAACGTGCCCAATCCATCTATTGTAGACAAAAATATCTTGCATTCTTTTGTAGCAAAGTATACAGGTGAAAGAACTAAATTTAGTACTTGAGGACAATAATGAATACCGACTGTACATTCTGATTACTCCATTGTCTTTGACTGCAAACCATTTAATTGTCTTGCTATTGTAGCAACACAATCATAGCTTTGTGCAATTAACTTGTTTTCAAACTTTCATGTTTCAATAATTTAAACACGTCTTCAGATAAAGCATTTGCGGCAAGTTCTGCACTGATATCGTTGAAACCGACAACTCATTCTTTTGTAACACAATCTTTTATAACATAACATTAAACTGTTGACAGTCGTGAATAGTTCGATCCATCAGAACACTTCGTCAACAAAAATAGTTATAACTTTGCCTGTTTAAGTTCATTTTCTATTTCATTCAACATAATCTTTTACATCGCATCGATCAAGTCATTTTGAATTCTGTTTAAGAAACCTGAGGAAACAGAGGCTGTATCTAGATGGCTTGTCAATTTTTCAGCATACTTACTGATTAGATATAAGAGTTCTTTATAATTATCGTAATTATTATTCTTCGGATTCAAAAGAACCCCCAAAAGGGTTATATCTGACGACTTAACAAAATATCTGCATCACTCAACCGTCGCAGAATAATTCAGTTTCGTTTAACTTCGTCCTTGTGCTGCTGAATGTTCTGTCTGTCTTTTATTCGCATCTAATTATAAGTCTTTTCGAACGAGAAGTGGAGAAGGGTTCCGTGGCAACGGCGGTCGAGCACGGTTCAGCTCTCTTTCATTTAAAAAACGGAAGATGCAGAGGAGCTGGCACGGGACTACCAGTGACGAAGAGCACGGGTGGACCTGGTCGGATCTATGCATGATAATGCCTCAGGGACCACTAACTTGGGATGATCCTACCCCATCAAGCAAGAGCAGGAAGCAAGCAAAGAAGCATACAAACATTTCCAAATATTTCAAAATCTATCATAAATTTTGTCTTCGAGAACTTTCATGTTACAGTATGACATAAGTAGATTATTTAGATCATTGCAACATTTGTCACTCCCAACAGTTTTTCTCTAAACTAAATAGCAAGTAATGTTAATTCTCTAAATGAAGTATTAACAGTAACTGCACGATAAAGTGAAGTATATTGCCACTTAAGTGTGGCTGACCCCTAGGGGTGGATGTTACTGTTGCTTTTAGCCCCAGGAGGACATCTCCTCCAGCTGGCTTATCTCCTCCACAGTAGTGTGTCGATAAGCCAGCTGGAGGAGATGTCCTCCTGGGGCTAAAAGCAACAGTAACATCCACCCCTAGGGGTCAGCCACACTTAAGTGGCAATATACTTCACTTTAAATAGCAAGTATATTCGACAAAAATGTTTTAGCTTAGAACTTCCAAGTTAACTATTTTTTACCTTTCATATAAATTAATTTGATATAAACTAATTTGAATATACTTTTCCCGACAAAATTTTTGTAAATTAGATAATTTTAGCGTTAGACTTTCATTATTTATAATTGTTCCCCTTCAAAGCTTCATATCTTTGAAAAGCTAATTTTCAAAAGTTATTCTATAACACACATTTCAATCATTAGAACGAATATTTTGAAAGTTCAAAAGATATTTAAAAAAAAACAAATATGCGCACGTGTGATGTGTGATGTATGTGTATGTGTTTGTTTGCGCGCGCGCGCGCATGTGTGCACCCTTTCTGTGAATTGAGAGTCAACTTGAATAAAACGGAAGATAATCTTTGTGAATCAACGCGGCTCAATTAGTTGAAGATCGTAACGAATGAAACAATGTGTTCTTTTTGGATATAAAATGAAATATTAAAAAAAAAAAAAATTCTTTGTGTTTACCATGTAAATTATCTGTCTCGGTTTGCAAAGCTTTGTGTTATAGTCTGACAAAATTGATGAAACTGATAAAGGGTTTTTGTGAGAGAGACTAAATTGCTTCGATTTTTAGTTTTAATGCTTTTCCACGCATCTTACTCACGGTCAACTGGGCATCACTTTGAGCCATTTATCTGGCACGCGTATGATTGTTTAGCAACATCAGATACGAATATGGCAGAGAGAGGAGGTATTGACTGATAAAGAGAAGTTACATGCATTTCGAAATTGTTCTCCTTCTGACGGTATTTAACGGGATGATAAATGATATCAGGACGGAGAGTTTTTTTTCTTTAGTCGAATTAATGCAATTTCTTTTTTTTTTTTTGGCATTTGGAATAACTGAAAAATTGATTTAGAAGATTTGTTTCCGTAGTTCTCTCAAACAAATTAGCTTATTCAATTTTCAATGATTTTGATAATTTTTAAGCGTACTTAGTAATTAATTACTGTTTTGAATTTTTTAATCTTCTTATATTATAAAAGAGAAGCGAACGTCCGTCTGCCTGTCTGTCCGTCACAATATCTATTAGAGGAAAGGAAAGAAGAGGTGGAATCAAAATATATGTTACAACCTATATTTAGACGAAAGGGAGAAGAGAAAAAGTTGTTGAGAGAGAGAGAGTGTGTGTGTGTGCATGTATGTAAAAGATAGATAGATTGGTAGCGTTGTCACCATATTAACAAGTTTTGATCAAAAACGTGGGAATTTTATATGCAAATTTGTCGACACAGCGCAGTAGTTTAAAAAAAAAAGACTTTCATCATATAGACAGTTATTATTTGGTTGTGCGTATGCGAGCGCTTGTTTCTGTATGCCTTTCAACTTAGAGACAATGCAACGTAACAGAGCTTCACAAAAAAAGACATTCGCTATATAACAATATAGATGGTTATTTTTTTGGGGTTGTTTATTCGTGCGCGCGCGCGCGTGTGTGTGAGTATTTGTGTGTGTGTATGTGTGTGTGTGTGTGCGTGCCTCTCTGTCTGTTTCTGTGTGTCTTTCAACATAAAAGCAACACTACACCTACTATAAAAATGACTTTCAATATAATGATAAATTGTTGGTGTTGCTGTTGTTGTTAAGAGAAAAATTCAGTGAGAGAGAGAGAGAGAGAGAGAGAGAGAGAGAGAGAGAGAGAGAGAGAGAGAGAGAAAGAGTGTGTGTGTTTGTGCGTAAGATGATCTAGCTTTCACATCATAGTGACTTAAGAGATTTTCACTATATAACAGTGTATTATTAAAAGAAGGTACAAGTATGATTAACAAATATTTTTACTGGCAGCGTAGCGACGGATAAAGACCAAGTATATTTAAAGATTGGGCACATCTTGAACGCTAGCCACTTAGGCGTGGCTGTGTGGTAAGAAGCTTGCCTCCCAACCACATGGTTCCGGGCTCAGTCCCACGGCGTGGCACTCTGAGCAAGTGTCTTCTGCTATAGCCTCGGGCCGACCAAAGGCTTGTGAGTGGATTTGGTAGACGGAAACTGAAAGAAGCCCGTCATATATATATATATATATATATATATATATATATATATATATATATATATATATATATATGTGTGTGTGTGTGTGTGTGTGTGTGTGTGTGTGTATTTGTGTGTCTGTGTTTGTCTCTCCAACAATCGCTTGACAACCGGTGTTGGTGTGTTTACTTCCCCGTAACTTAGCGGTTCGGCACAAGAGACCGATAGAATTAGTACTAAGCTTGCAAAGAATAAATCCTGGGAGTCGATTCGTTTAAAGGAGGTGCTCCAGCATATATATAAAAGAATATATATATTGTTGTTGTATTTGGGGATGGTCATGTTGCCAGTTTAGCCAATAAAAACACACGCACTGTATATTTGGTGTTAATTTGCTTCAGCTTTATATTACATTACATTACATTAATCATATTTCGACCAGAGTTCTTTCGTCACACTTCTGTGACCTCATCAGTGGTCCTTTGCTTCTTTCTTCTTTCTTATATGCGTGTCCCTCCTTGCTAACGATCAGCCATTTTGTATTTTGTATTCCTATTGTGCAATAGGAATACAAAATACAAAATGGCTGATAGTTAGCAAGGTAGGACACACATAAGAAAGAAGAAAGCAAAGGACCACTGATGAGGTCACAGAAGAGTGACGAAAGAACCTTGGCCGAAATATGATTAATGTAATGTAATGTAATGTAATAGAAAGCTGAAGCAAATTAACACCAAATATACAGTGCGTGTGTTTTTATTGGCTAAACTGGCATCATGACCATCCCCAAATACAACAATATCTGTTTCAACACACGATTTCACATAAAAAATCTTGCAAAACAAATATATAAACGGAATATATATATTCTTTTACGTGTTTCAGTCATCTGACTGCGGCCATGCTGGAGCACCTCCTTTAAACGAATCGACTCGCAGGACTTATTCTTTGCAAGCTTAGTACTTATTATATCAGTCTCTTTTGCCGAACCGCTAAGTTACGGAGACGTAAACACACCAACACCGGTTGTTAAGCGATGGTTGGGGAGACAAATACAGACACACACACACACACACACACACACACAAAAGCATTTATGCGGATAAAATTAGATACATCAAATATATTAAATATATTGAATATATTAGTTTGAAATATATATATATATATATATATATATATATATATATATATATATATATATACATGCAAAACGAGAGAAAGCAAAAGAGACTTTCAGATGAGGAATTTTTAAGTATAAATATATTGAATATATTAGTTTAATAGGCCTAGTTTACATAGAGAATAAACGATAAAGAAAGTGAAAGCGGTGGAAGAACGGTGTTATAAGTCTAACTGCTGTTCCTGGGGTCTCGGCGTCACAATATACGGCCGTATGAATGCAATTAACATTGGATAAGACAAGCCATCGTCATTAGGGTAGAGAAAGATCTCACTTTTCAGATCTTAATGCAGAGAAGTTAAAAGATGGAATTATTAAATGTGGAGAGCTAGCTGTATTAAAGGAAGGGGCGGTGGGGTTATTGGGGGTGTGTGTTAAGACAGTGAATGGTGAGAGAAAAGATAGTTCCAGAAGAGTGAGGGGTCAATAATGAGGGTACTAAGGGAGGTAGTAATAGAGGTGGAGAGCTGGAAGATGAATAGGTGGGTAGGATAGATAGTATTTGAATGGTAGTCAGTTGTGTTGAGTTTGTTAAAGTTTAGGGACAGTAGCTATAGAATTATGGGAAGCTGAGATAGTGAGAAAAGAAATTGCAATTATTTGAAGGAAGCAAAGTGGCAGAGGGAGATCACTAAGGTATGTAGAAAGGCATGAGAGGGACGTGGACAGAGTTGGGGGGGGGGGGGTGAGATGGTAGTCAAAATAGCAGTGGTTAGTGGAATAATGAATGTGGGTTAGTATTGGAGGGGAAATACTGAGATATGCAGAGGCGTATGAAATTGAATAGAGGAGGTGGATAGAGAGGAAGGGAGGTGTTGACAGGTTAGCATCATGCATTTGTATCTGTATAAAGTGTATATGTGTACTGTGTGTACTCATGTATATTTGTACACACACACACACACACACACACATATATATATATATATATATATATATATATATATACTAACCTGTGTGTGCATGTGCGTGTATGTGTGTGTGTGTGTGTGTGTGTGTGTGTGTGTGTGTGTGTGTGTGTGTGTGCTTCTGTGTGCGCACGCGTCTGAAGTTAAATGTTGAAGATCGTTTTAAAAGTTAATAGAAATTGAAACAAGACATAAATGAGGCTGAGCAATTTAATGTAAGAAATATAAATATAAAGGAACAGCAGAGAGATTTCAAAGATGTAGATAAAATTGGAATAGCAGGTAAAATTGTTAATTCAAAGAAAAATAAGTTAGAAACTGTTGGAACCAATGTGAAAATGTCTTTTTCTTAAAATATAATGTGCATGCGTGAATATGTGACATAAATACAAAAGTAGGGAGAAAAAATGGTGTACAAAAGGTTGAGAGAACGTTAAAGAGATTCAATTAGACAGCGTGTAATATTCTGCTTAACAGTCAAAACTCATCTATTTATAGTTGTTCGGTTGAAGAGAAGGACTCCAGGATTCGATCCGCATATTCTGTGTGGAAAGTTTAATTTATGCTGTGATTGGTGAATAATGACCAATGAGATGCCAAGGAGAAAAATATTAGCCATGGACAAGCTGAATGCACAATCATAGTTTTGAACTACTTCTAGCGACAAACACTTAGTCGTTAAAAGAAAGAAACTTCATTCAGCCTTTTCAAAAGTGAGAGGGAATAACTCGTACTACTGGTTATAACTATAGAAAGCGATACCAAGAAAATGTTCTTGATAGCACAGGAACAAACCTTATAAGTATATTGAATTGAAAAAAATGATAGATCAGCAAGACTGCTCCCTCAGGCAGAATGTGTGATGACTCAGATAATACCATGGCTTACATTTTATCCGAATGTCCACAGTTAGCTCAGACTGAATTAAAAAATGTGTAGCTATGTTGGAACAATATCGGGAAATTTTGCAGGAAATCTGGTTTTGTATGCACAGAAAATAAAGCTATAAACATTGTTGGGATTAGTTATATGATCCGTCAAAGCCGATGCAGGTAAACCTAAAGAAGATTTGAATACAACAAACAGGATATTATAGTCGTCGACAAGAAGAAAAAAATATATATATAATAATTGACGTTGCATTCTCTTTATGACATCAGAATAAAAAAAAAAAAGGAAAAAGAAATAAAAACTAGAGTATTATACTGATTTCAAAAAGAAATCCTTGAGTGTTGGAACAGAAACATTAGAGAGGTTATGAATACTGCCTATCATTATTGAAGCCTAGGCAACAATGGCAAAAAAAAAAACAAAAAAAAAAACAAAACAAAAACCTTAAGAACAAACCTTGAAAATTTTTATCTTAATCTGGGAGTAGGTACAGAGCGCAAAACATGGTTACACTGTTCAACAAGAAATATCCGAAAAGTCCTCAATACAATGTAAGACCAGGCTGGAAGAGTAGATGAAAGCTTTTATAGAGAAGATACATTCGATCCTAAACCACAAGTTGCGGTTCGATAGGAAGAATAATTAACTGGGGAAAAATTTCACCAATTCCGTGAAACAAAAGAACAGTAACCATAGCAACGACAGCAACCGTAGGAACAAGAACCAGAACAGCAACAGCAACAAAAATAACAACAACAATGATAATGTTGATGATGATGATAATGATGATAATGATAATGATAATGATAATAATGGTTTCAAATTTTGGCACAAGGTCAGAATTTTGGGGGATGGGATAATTCGATTACATCGACCCCAGTGTTTCACTAGTACTTAATTTATCGACCCCGAAAGGACGAAAGACAAAGTCGACCCGGGGAAATTTGAGCTCAGAACATAAAGACGGTTAAAATGCCGCTAAGCATTTTGCTCGGCGCGGTAACGATTCAGCCAGCTCACTTCTTTATAATAATACTCTTTTATTCTCTTAGTCATTTGACTGCGGCCATGCTGGAGCACCGCATTTAGTCGAGCAAATCGCCCCCGGGACTTATTCTTTGTAAGCCTAGTACTTATTCTACCGGTCTCTTTTGCCGAACCGCTAAGTGACGGGGACATAAACATACCAGCATCGGTTGTCAAGCAATGCTAGGGGGACAAACACAGACATTCCGACACACACACACACACACACACACACACACATACGACGGGCTTCTTTTAGTTTCCGTCCACCAAATCCACTCACAAGGCTTTGGTCGGCCCGAGGCTATAGTAGAAGACACTTACCCAAGATGCCACGCAGTGGGACTGAACCCGGAACCATGTGGTTGGTAAGCAAGCTACTTACCACACAGCCACTCCTGCGCCTTAATAATAATAATAATAATAATAATGATAACAATTTCTGTATTAACTACAAATGGTTTACATTAAAAAAGCATAGTGGACAGCACAAGACAAATAGAATGTGGGGTTACAGGAAAGTCAGGTAAACAATGAAAAACAATCAATAATAGCAACAAAATTCCCCAAAAGAAGGAGACCTGCAAGGACTGCTCGTGGAACCCCCACAAATCCACGACATTCCTGACCACTAGGATATGCACCCTCTCCACTTTGTCTACAGGCGCATGCTTAGAGTAGGCCCATTCATTCGGGCAATTCTTGTGACATTCATACACCTTTGAACAAATTTGCGAGGTGGGAAGGCAGAATTTCTTTCTCTACCCTCTTTTTATTTTTCAAGTGAAACTTGTAAAAGTTGATGAGAGCTTTACCAAAGAGGAAAGTATCTGTCAACAACAACAACAACAACAACAACAACAACAAATGCCCTGGTGTAATACCAGGCAATGGCTCTCATGGCTTCTGATCTTAACCGATTGGAAGTGTTATCATGTACATTGTTTTGTCTTGGTATAAATGATGGGCTGCAGCAAATATTCTACTCAATACCACAGATTTGCTTTTCAGTTGTTTGATCTTAACCAGTTGAGCATGTTCCTTAGTGGCTGACGATATGTGCATCTCTGATCACGAGCAGAAGTAGTTGGGGAGCATCATAGCCATGTGTTGAGAGAAATTCTTTGGAGTTTGAATAAATCACTTCTGGAAACATGGGTGTTTCGTTCATCATCCTTGAATAAACCTTATGCAGGGACCCGTTGAGCAGAATGGGCTACTCAACCTGAAGAAAATTCTAACTGCATGCATGTATGTATTATGTATCTAAGCATTCATGCATGCACACACACACACACACACACACACACACACACACACACACACACACACACACACACACACATATATATATATATGTATGTATGTGTGTATGTATGTATGTATGTATGTATGTATGCATGTATGTGAATGGAAGGAGACTTCGGCAGAAACCAAGGCTGCGATTTAAGGACTGTGTCAAGTCCTCATTAAAGGCCTGTGATATGCAGGACACTGACTGAGAGAACAATGCCTGTCATCGCCACAGATGGAGGAAGCAGGTTAAGGAGGGGATCGACACTTTTGAGAGAGCACGTATCCAGCGTGAAGAACTTAAGCGAGCTGCGCGAAAGTGCACGGCTCGTATAGTGAATGGGGAAAGCTTGGTCTGCAATGTTTGCAGTCGTGTATGCTTGTCAAGAGCAGGGCTCATTAGCCACCAACGGAGCCGCAAATGCAAAATATTAGTTAGTCCTAGAGCGCACAATGTTCCTGAAGGTCGGCAATGTTCCTCGGTCACGTGTTTCGTCCGTTTTTACATTCTGAGTTCAAATTACCCCTTGGTCGACTTTGTCTTTTATCCTTTTGGGATCGATAAAATAAGTAGCAGCTGAACACTGGGGTTGATGTAATCGACGTACACCAGCCGCCGAACTTGCTGGCATTGTGCCAAAACTTAAAACCAATATTTTGGCAAATGATATTAAGAATATATACATTACATTTTTATATTGCTCTCTGTCAGGAAATTAAGCTTCTAAGAATAATTCACCTTTCTAGTTTGATTTGCTTAAACTTTTGAACCCTATGAGCCCATCCTGACATGACCTCCACCCTGAGCTCCCAGTGAAAATTTGTAAAAACTTTAGTTATGATTTATTTTTATTTATGTGTTACTTTTTTGTTGTTATTTATGATAAATAAACAAATAAAATATCTATTTCATGTTGTTTATTTTATTTTCTCACTTGTACCTCCATAACTGAACTTCATCGTGCAAAAAAAAAAAAATGAGTGGCTGTGTGGTAAGTAGCATGCTTACAAACCACATGGTTCCGGGTTCAGTCCCAGTGCGTGGCATCTTGGGCAAGTGTCTTCTAGTATAGCCTCGGACCGACCATAGCCTTGTGAGTGGATTTGGTAGACGGAAACTGAAAGAAGCCTGTCGTATATATGTGTGTGTGTATATATATATATATATATATATATATATGTGTGTGTGTGTGTGTGTGTGTGTGTGTGTGCTTGTCCCCCCAGCATCGCTTGACAACCGATGCTGATGTGTTTACGTCCCCGTTACTTAGCGTTTCGGCTAAAGAGGCCGATAGAATAACTACTTGGCTTACAAAGAATAAGTCCTGGGGTCGATTTGCTCGACTAAAGGTGATGCTCCAGCATGGCCACAGTCAAATGAGTGAAACAAATAAAAGAGTATATACTCAAAAATCTGCAATTTAATTCTAAATAATTCTCGAAGCCTCCTCCCAGAAATTCGGCCGTGAATAGATACCTAAACTGCGATGTAAAACGGTCTTTTATTGGTAAGCAGTTTAGCGGGTATATATACTATACGCTCAGGCCAGAAACCGGCCTGGTGGGTTCTAAGGGTTAAGAGAAAATTGTCCGTGTCTTAAAATTAATTATTCATTTGTTTTAGTAAATAAACATTAAAAAAAAAAAAATGTTTAGAGGGAAGCAACTCTGTATACGGCGTTGCACGAGTTATTAATCCTTAGACGTCTTCGTTTAAACTCAGCTTCAGCACGTTTGATCAAATATGTTACTTCATTTCAATCGACTATCTTGCGTTGGGTTTCTCAGCTGATCAGCCAACAAATATTTTGTTTCTAACTATGAGGCATAAATAAAAAAAAATCTTACAAGAATTTAATTTATATTAGTTTCAATTGTGCAAGCGAATCAAAAGTTCATTCTTTTAAAAGTAATCTGGCATACTTCTTTGTGTGTTTGTGTGTTTCTGTGTGTGTGTATGTGTGTGTGTGTGTGTGTGTGTGTAAGAGAGAGAGAGAGAGAGAGAGAGAGAGAGAGAGAGAGAGAGAGAGAGAGAGAGAGAGAGAGAGGTGTGTGTGTGTATGCAAATATGTATATATCTGTCTATGTGTGTATGTATGTGTGACTTTGTGTTTGTCTTTGCCTACCAACCACTGCTGCTTGACAAAATGCTCTAGTTTGTTTACGTCCCGTAACTTTGTTTCCAACCTTAAGTAACCGATAGGGGTAGTACCAAGTTTAAAAAATAATAATTACTGGAATAGATTTCTTCTACTAAACCCATTCAAGCCAGTGCCACAGCATGACCATATATATATATATATATATATATATATATATATATATATATATATATATATATATATATATATATATATATATCGGAGATCCCCTTCGTTCACGAATGACCATAGAATTACACCTAGAAAGTTACCTTCCGAGGCACAAGTCCGAGCTAGGTTGTTTATGGAAGACCAGCAGTCGCCCATGCATACCAGTCTCCCCTATCCACGCCACCAAAGGAAAGGCAAAGGCCAATTCAGCTTGACACCAGCGACGTCGCAACTCATTTCTACAGCTGAGTGAACTGGAGCAACGTGAAATAAAGTGTCTTGCTCAAGAACACAACACAGCCTGGTCCGAGAATCGAACTCACAACCTCACGGTCGTAAGTTCGGTGCTCTAACCACTGAGCCATGCGCCTTCACACATACACACACACACACACACATGCATATGCGGCCAGTTAGCATAGGCATTAGCGAATACATATTTCGTTGTATGATACTCGTTCTGGTTCCCTGAGCACTGAGTTCAATTCGCGCCGTGGTCAACGTTGCTTCTATTGATTTCAAGTTGCTAAATAAAGAATCAGTTCTGTAGTGGGGTGGATTTTCTCTTAGATGCTTTCTTTTGTCTGTGTCTTTCCCTCCTGGAACAGATGAATCTATGGTTAATTGAACCATTCAATTTAAATATAATCTCATCGCTTAAATCAAATGTCTATCTTCTAAACAACTTGCCAAAAACCATTCGCAAAACTTCCCTCTCATGTGTTAGAACGTAACTATTTCAATGACAGCGTTTCAAAACGTGATGGTCCCTTTATGTTTAAATACCTAACTTATGATTCGCTTTCTGCATAAATTTACTTGAACTTTAGCAGCAAATTTTTAATAGCCTTTCTTGCTTCGTGAGACTCGTGGAAGTCAGCGGTCTTCCTGAACGTTTTCTTTGGACATCCTGAACAATTCCATCTACTTCAAACTTAACTCTGAATCTGTTTGAAACACCTGTCTAAACTGCCATTGCACATCGACTGCATTTTCAAACTTCCAATATTACTTTAGTATAAAATTTCTTTGTCTTAGGCAGAGAAATTTTATACTAAAGTGAATTGGTTAAATTGGTTAAATCTAAAAAAAAAAATGAAAGGCGACTTATCAACTGTTACAGCGTGTATACATAGTTTTTGGGAACCGCATACATACATACATACATACATGCATACATACACATACATACATGTGTGCGTGTGTATATCTATACAGATGTATGTATATACGTGTGTATACGTATACACACACACACTCACACTCGCACACATATATATGTGTACACACACTCACACACACACAATGATATACGCATGTATATATGCCTGTATATGGAAATCCATGTGAAAGTAATAATCGTTATTAAAAGCACGTGTTAGTATTAACCCTGTTACTCTGTGTTCCTGCTACAACGGGAATTGGTTAAACGTCATCTCTGTCGGATTCCCAGTAAAGCGGTAATGGATAACACACGCAGAGTAAGACGATGCAGCCGATTCTATCCACTAGTTTGCCTGCAATCGTTACACTTGAGCTGTATATGCAACTAATTCTTTGCTTAGGAGCTACCGAACATAGAGGAACGTGCCCATTAATGATAGAGATAAAACAGTAACTACTTGCAGTAGAGGAAAATGGCTATATATATATATATATATATATATATATATATATATATATATATATATATATATATATATATATATATATATATATATATCATGAGTTAGATGGAAGGGGCCTTGAAACCAAATTCAATAACTCAGATTTTTGGTTTAATACCAATTTGTTCTGAAACAGGACAAGACAATGGGAATTTCATGGACTAGCGGTAAGACCGATGTCTGTATAAGCTTGAAATGGGACGAACCTTCGTGTTTCAACTTCGATACGTGTTTGGATAAATTTGTTGACAATCTGTTTTCTGGGTAACAAAAAGAATTTTTGCGAAGGTGAATTCCCGCCTTGAAATTGTTTTCTGCTGATCTTGAGTAATATATTTTTTTTATGCAGTGCTATTATCAACTTAGACTTTAGCTCTATATACTACTCCTTTGATCAAGTAATAACCTTTAAAGGGACAGCTGCTAGGATCTATACAATTACATTTAAAGTTATTTTCATTTTCATAGGTTTCAGTGACTCTTTTTTCATATTATGTTGGTTAACCAGCAAGACGAACTTTTCACAACAAGTACCTTCAGGGTACTTCTGTTAAATGCCTCGATATTAAACTTAAGAAATCGTTAGCTAGATAAATTTTGACATTCATATTGAATGCTGGAATGAAACACAAAACCTTACTAGTTCATATGCTGCGGGATGTCCACGGGTTTATTTTCATTGCTGGCGTAAAAGAAACCCACTAACTGGCATGAAGTCATTCAACAACACGCTCCAACATCTTGCCTAATAGATATATTATCTCTTCTCTCAGTCTTTTCTTATGGTATTTTGATAGACTTTATTCCCCAGAGCTGGCTGCTTTTGTGGCGAACTCATAATCGTCTCTCTTTCTGCCATCGCTCATAATATGTTCACTTCCTGGTAAATATGAATCACTACGCCCCGTTCTCCTCCTTATCCCCTAAAAGGAGGCCATCTGAAGTTTCTGTCCTGTGGTTATCGACATGCAGATATTTAAGCCGAGATTTAACCACGTCACTTTCACAGGTCTCGGGTGGTTCTCGAGGCCTTAAATACCCACCTTCCTCCACAGAAGTTTAAAAGTAAGAGCGATTCAAGAAGTATAGGGCAAATAAAAGGAGATTTAAATAGAAAGAGAGACATATAAAAATAGAAAAGCAAAATAAAAAAAAATTAATAAGAATAAAAACTGGGGCAAGCCATCATTGAGAGCAAATAATAATTTCTAACATTATTACAAATCACAATCTTGCGGCAAGTTAGTTAATTATATGAAACTCAGTATTAAGCTGTCACTTTATTTTATCGATCCCTAAAAATGAAAATCAACCTGACCTAACTTGCCACGGCAGCTGTTGAACTCAGAACATAAAAGACTAATCACATTGTATTAAATGCCTTATGGATGAATGAGAAAATGGTGAATAAATGAAGGGGAGGTAACAAAGAAAGAGTCGCTTCCCTTTAGTTATTCAAATCTCGTTGCCTTCACCGATTTTCTTGATCCCCAACATATACACACACGTACACTCAGACACGCACACACACACGCTCACGCATATTTATACATATATACATATATATATATACATATATAGAGGATGCGAGAAATAAGCTGTCATCTATGAAAATAACACTGACATCTTATTTTAATAGATATATTTATCAAAATTACACAAAAATATTTTGAAATACTAACGAGTAAATTTATTCAATAAAATCGCCATTGGCTTCAGCCACGGCCTCCAAACGACTTCGGTATCTCCTGCAACTTTTCTGGACGGTCTCCTGGTTTAAGTGGGTGAATGCTGCCATAATCGTTGCTTTCAGTTCATCTTTGATGTTACAAGGGGTTTTGTAGGTCTCTCGCTTAACTGTGATTCTCAAATAATATTGAAGGAGTCTGCAATCTGGGGAGTTAGGTGGCCAGATCTTAGGGGTTATGTAGTCACACAAATTGTCTGACGGCCATGACTGGGTTCTCCTGCCTGTGTGGCATGGTGCAGAGTCTTGTTGCCAGAACATAGGGTGTCTCAACAGCCATCTTCTTCACCCAGGGCAGCACTACTTCCTCCAAGGCACTTGGTGTAGTGCTCCGTGTTGTGTCTGAGGCCGTGTGGGAAGATGAATGGTGGCATAACGTCGCCATCACTAGCGATCGCTCCAAGCACCATGACGTTGACTGGATGTTTGATTTTTATCACTCTCGGTACATGTTCGTATTGGTTCATGTCCGTACTGGAGCTTCCGGCGGGAATGACAAGCAGTGCAGCATGTCATTTCCAAGTTTCTAGCAGAGTGAACTGCATCATAGTGCCGTTTTTCTCTCAGGTGGTGCCCAACTGACCCTACTATACTGTGTAGTCGACAAAGATCAAAAACAAACAATGCGAATGCGCGAAATTAAAAGTATAAAATGGCGACAATTTATCCATTGCACCCTGTATGTATATGTATATATATAACTACCTTTACTCGGCTCGACATAAAGCGAATTCCCTAACTCGATGGGTATATAACAACATGACCGACTAAACTCAGGATCTTTAGCGAGACACTATGTATGGATGTACCTGATGTGATCCAGATTGCAAAATGGATAAAACACATGTTGAATGGAGTCCCACCCATAAGGGACAGTAGCGGGTTGGGTCTAAACGATCGTTATACAAAATAAAGACTAATACCAAATCTATCTTCTGGTTACTTAATCAGTTATCATTATCTCAAATAACACTGCGGAATTCCTGAAGTAGATCCAACGGAAATATACGCCAGCTGTGGATGACATCACACACATATAGATCAAGCTGGTTTCCTCAAACATTTCCTAAACCAGGATGAGTGTTGGCTTCATCACTCTGACCCAGAGGCAATGAGATAATCCATGTAGTGGAAACACCCCAACTTACCTCCTCCAAAGAAGACCAAAGTCATTCATTTGCAAGGAAGGTGATGGCCTCAACTTTTTGGTATGTAAAAGGCATTGTGTTTAATGACTATTTTCAGAAGAGTCACACCATCAACGGAGAGTACTATGCCAGCTTGATGAGGCAGCCACAAAAGTCTAGAAAGACGAAGCGCTCAGGATAACTGACGAAAAGGGTCTTGTTTCATTAGACGATGCTCCAGCACAAAAGTCCTTGCTTTTAATGGCTTCTGTACATGGCTGTACACTGCTGCTGATTGCCTTTTTTTGACCAACAGGATGAAAGCTTCTCCACTAATGGAATCCAAGCAACACCGATGGAAGACTGTGTGTGAATTGCAAGGGGGACTACGTTGAACCATAAACCTCATTTGGTCTCATTCCATGAGAGTATCTTTGTCAGTATCTATGGACGTTTCAGCCGACCCACGTTCATTTCATAGATGCACGTCCGTATACACACACACGCGTACACGCACGAGCGCACACACATACACACACTCGTATACACACGCTCACACACAGACTCACATACACAGACACACGCGCGTATACGCGCACACACAACAAACATACATAAACACACAGTCATCTGTGTATCATACTATTTTATGTGTATCACTGAATGGCTTTTGAGTGAGAGAAAATCTCTCAATAAATGTGTGTTACAAAAACGAAATATTTTGGAACAAGGCAGACATCGTCGCAATAGTGACTTACAAGAACGATTGGCACGTTTCACCCTACTTGGGGCTTGTGAATGCTGTGTACTTGCTTGTCACACGCTTAAAGAGAATTCGGGCTTCGATATACGGAAGACAGTGCGATATTGTAGAAAACTTGCCGAAGTGTAAAAATCTCGGTGCATGTAAATGAAACAGCAATATTTTGGCAGGATAACGATTATGGGTTAATTACTTATTCAGTGTCAGACTTACCTTTGAGCTTTTCAAGTTTACTCTAGCCTGACGCCACTTATTTACGACCCACCACTGATATAGGCAGACACAGCTCATATATATCTATCACTTACGACCTTTAAGATCTCTGTATCTATATCTACTTATCTTCTTCTTCTACATTTAAACGTTTCCTCACCACCCTTCTCCAACCCGTCTAAATGGCTTAGATGTATCTTACTTTACTATCCAGATTTTCTCTTATTGTTTCTTAGATTACCCGCCCCACCGATTTGACGCCTTTTATTTTTATTTTTATTTTTGTATGAATATCTGTGTATTTTTCTTCTTAGTATTTTATATTCCTTATTTTATTTTATATTATTATTTCATTTTTGTTGTATTGTTTTAACCACCAACTTATTCCCTCCTTTAACACTACCCTTCTAACTAATATAAAATAGTATTGTTTACTTAGCGTTCACTACACACTGAATTGTGGCAAGGTATGGACGGATTCCAGAGTACCGAGGAAGTTATGTATAAATATATCAAATTAAGAATTCTACGAGGTATATTACAATGCAAAATACCAAATGGAACCTCACCTCTTATATCTCATCTTTCTTCCTCCTTTAACTTCTACGTGATATAATTCTTGGGAAAGAATACATTTGCGGCTGAAGGTAGCTTTATACTGTCAATTATACACTGATGTAACAACTATAAAGCGTGAAACACGTGTACCGCAGAATCCTTTGTGTTTTGTTTTTATTTTTACATTTACAATTTATATATGTATATATATATATATATATATATATACATATCAGGTCATCTCATAAGTTCTGTCCGAATAAAGAAAACAACTGATCAAATGTTATATTTAATTGAAATTTAATCATCAATGTACTTTCCCTGATTATCTGTGACTTCCTTCCATCTATTTACAAGCTTTTTAATCCCATCAATGTAAAACTCTTTTGGTTTCAAAGCGAAGAACTCTGAAATGTCAGTTTCTACCTCCTCCTGGCTTGCGAAAGTTATGTCCCTACAAATGATTCTGTAAACTATGAAACAAATGATAGTCTGAAGGTGCAAGATCGGGAGAATAAGATGGACGAGAAATTTTTTCCCAACCAAGATCTTCGATCTTCTGTGATGTGATGTTTGCAGTGTAGGGTAGCGCGTTGTCCTGATGAAATATCACTCCTTTTCGATTCACTAAAGCGGGTCTTTTTTCCTCCAAAGCTGGGTTCAAACGCTCAAATTGCTGACAGTAGACTTGAGCATTGATTGTTGCATTAGGTGCTAACAATTAAAAGTGACTTACTCCTTTGCAATCCCAACAGATAGAGAGAAGAACCTTTTTCCCATGAAGTTCCCTTCTCGGTTGTGGTTGAGTTTTTTTCCTTTTACCAAGCTACTGTTTACGACATTTAACATTTCGATAGAAGATCCATTTTTCATCACCGGTTACAAGTCTATCCAAACGGGTGAAATGAGTTCGCGAGAATGGAGAGAAGAGCAGATATCAACTCGGGATTTTGCGGTTGCTTTCAGACAATTCATGAGGCACCCATTTTCCAAGTTTAGGAACCTTTCCAAGTTGTTGAAGATGACGATGAACAGTTGTATGGTTTGAACTAAGCTTTATTGCCAATTCTTCAACTGATAATGCAGGATTTTCTTCAAGTAGTGCCTCAAGGAGCTTATCATCAAACTCAACTGGATCTTCATCTTCAAGGCTGAAATCTCCACTTCTGAATTTTGCAAACCATCTTCTGCAAGTTCTTTCATTCAAGCATTCTTTCCCAGAAACTGAGTGTATGTTTCAAGTCACTTCAGCTGCAGAGTTTCCTTTTTTGTACTCATAAAGCATTATGTGCCTCAAATGCTCTTTGGATACATCCATCTTAGAAAGGATTTTAATCAAATAAATTTAATTCTATTATTCTGTAAAATAATATTCAATTAGTTTAAATGTACACAAATGCATAAAAATAATCTAAAATTTCCATTAGACCTTTTAAAATACTATTAAATTTCATTCAACTTTAAAAAAGTAATATCGGACAGAACTTATGGGATGACCTTATATATATATATATATATATATATATATATATATATATATATATATATATATATATATATATATATACATACATATATATATGTATATATACATACACATATATAATATATATATGATATATATATATATATATATATATATATATATATATATATATATATGATACACACACGCATATATACAGGGTGCGATGGATAAATAGTTGCTATTTTATATTTTTCATTTCGCAAATACGCATTGTTTGTTTTTGATTTTGTCGACTACTCAGTATAGTAGGGTCCGTTGGACACTGTCAGTGAGAAAAACAGCACTATGACGCAATTCACACTGCCATAAATTTGGAAACGATATGCTGTGCTGCTTGGCATTAGCGCCGGAAGCCCCAATACGAACATTTCAGAGTGTTTGGGTATCAATTTGAGGACAGTGCAATCTGAGGACATGTACCGAGAGTGTTAAAAATCAAACGTCATGGTGTTTGGAGTGATCACTAGTGATGGTGACGTTATGGCTCCATTCATCTTCCCACACGGCCTCAGACTCAACACAAAGGCCTACATCAAGTGCCTGGAGGAGATAGTGCTGCCCTGGGTGAAAAAGCTGGCTGCTGGAAGACTCTATGTCTATCAACAAGACTCTGCACCATGTCACAAAAGGAGATCCCAGTCATGACCGTCAGACAATTTCTGTGACCTCATCACCCCTAACATCTGGCCACCTAACTCCTCAGACTTCGACCCCCTTGATTATTATGTGTGGAACGCAGCTGAGCGAGAGACCGACAAAACTTGTACCATCAAAGATGAACTGAAAGCAAGTACTATGGCAGCATTCACCGTCCAGAAAGAAGAGTTGCAGGAGATTCCGAAGTCGTCTGGAGGCTGTTATTGAAACCAATGGCTATTTTATCGAATAAATTTACTATTTAGTATTTCAAGATATTTTAATGTAATTTTGGTAAATATATCTGTTAAAATGAGATGTCAGTGTTATTTTCACTTTTGCATAATTTAGGCGACAATTTATTCACCGCACTCTGTATATATATACATATATACATATATACATATATACACACACACACACACACACACACACACACACACACACACACACACACACACACACACACACATATATATATATATATATATATATATATATATATATATATATATATATATATATATATATATATATATATATATATATATATATATATATATATATATCAATAAATTACAGGGTAGCAAAAAAATTTTTAGAAATTTTATTTACCACCAGTGGTCTAGCGAGAGTAAAAAACAGTCAATAGACTATGTATTATTCCCTTCCGAAATTATCCCTACTTTTGTGGTATGTAGTCTTTTGCTGCTATTTCTAGCGGGTTAGATGTCCTATTACAGGCATCTCTGTATTTTAAATGAATATATATATATATATATATATATATATATATATATATATGTATATATATACATACATATAAATGCATATATATATATATATATATATATATATATATATATATATATATATATATATATATCTTCATAAAAATATATGTATGTTTAAACATATATACATAGATAAATACATACATATATCACACACATACACACACATATGTTGTGTATACATGACAAGTATCAAATTATATTAGAACTCATTATAGTTGTTTATTGCGTTAAACTTCTATTAACATGCTAAGTGCACATATACAATGTTGTATAAACAATGAAATGAGACATAAAGCAGGTAGAAAACAAACTACATTTGAATGGAGTGCAGAAAATGATATCCGTGGTATTAGAAAAGCGTCATTCCTACAGCTGTTTTAATAATTCTTACGCAACATGATTATTACTTAATTCTGAAAAAAAAAAAACCATCTCGTCTCAGAGATACTTTTATATATATAAATTTTTTTAGAGTATTTCAAATGTCCCTTAACATGAGCAGGAGTTGTTGGGGACCAAAGGATTCATTGGGGTTTGAATAAATGTAGCAAACGCAAAGTTTGAAGGTAATATTAGCCATTGTTCATGCGTTTTAGGAGAAAGCAAATAGGAAATTGCTACCAAATGACAAAAACCGCGTTACACAGTGTAATGACTGGAAAGATGGTGATGACAAAAACCGAAGTTAGTGCGATTAGTAGCGTTGCGTAGAATATGTCAGAGGTGGTCTTAGATATTGTACACTGGTTTATTTCTATGGTGCATGAGGCATTTTATGTAATAGTGTGTAATGAAGCTACCGTACAGCCCTCTGTCATTTGCTGAATACACTGGCTTCTTGGATCTTTAGATAGTCTTTAATTCAAGGAACTACAATAAATTTTACACCACATGTTACTTTTCTGATTTTTTTTTAATTTAAAAGTTGTAAATTTACAAGGAGGATATGCATAGCTTCATCCCTACATGGATGACATTGTTTCCCATTTCCCCATAAATGTGTGGCCTTAGGATTTTTGACTATAGACCATATTTTATAATTGTTTCTTTCAAATACCAGAGTAGCTTGATCGGATAGCTGTGTTCTTCTTTGCCAGATGTCTAAGAACATAAATGAAGACGTTGGCTCTATCTCCACTGAAATTTGTTTATGGTGAGGCCTAAATGTTCTTTATTTGAGGGGTTTGTAATAATGTAAGTATATTCTCATTAACACTTGGAGTCCAAGGGCCAATCTCACGGATTAATACAATTACAATCTAATATATTGGCTCTTAATTCGCCTATCAGCTTGAACTAAGTTAAAGTTGATAGATGAATGCAGCTTCTTTCAACTAAGTTGAAGGAAGTTGCGTTCTGTGCGATGTTTTGGGTGGTTGAATAAGATTGTTTGACGGTTATTTAGATTGAAAATTCTTTACTACTTTTGTTTCCGAAAGAAGTTTCTACTGAGTAACAAGAAGAATGTTTGTGCAATTGATGTAACCAGCCTGTATGCTGTATGGGAGATTACAGCAGGTTATGGTTCTATATATTCATCTGTTTAGGTTTTTAGTAATGGCCTTAGGGTCGTAGTATTTCTCAATGTGGTGGAGTGACTCGTCTGGTTTTCTATATGGATAGTAGAAGCCATTATCGATGTGACACTTAGATAATTAACATCCAGATAATTAACAACACCATAATTAGAGTAAGAAGAAAATATTTGCTTTAGCTCCATTTAGAATTTGTGGAGGTCATTCCTTATACGGTCGACATCCTCTAAATTATGATTACGAGTTCACCATCTCGATTTATGCAGCCTCCAAGGCAAAGAATATACCATAGGCACAGGCGTAGCTCTGTGGTAAGAAGCTTAGTCCCACTGCATGACACTTAACACAAGTGTCTTCTGCCTTGGGCCAACCAAAGCCTTTTGAATGGATTTGGTAGACGGAAACTGAAAGAAGCTCGTCGTATATACGTACACACACACACACACACACACATGTATGTATGTATGTATGTATGTATGTGTGTGTGCATATATATATATATATATATATATATATATATATATATATATATATATATACATATACATGTGCGTGAGTGTCTTTGTATCCATGCTTATCCCCTCCACCACAAGCTGACAACCAATGCTGATGTGTTTACATCCACGTAAATCAGCGGTTCGGCACAAGACACCGATAGAATAAGTACCAGGCTTTAAAAAAATAAGTATTGGGGTCGATTCATTCGACTAAAAATTCTTCAAGGCGGTGCCCCAGCATGGCTGCAGTCTAATGACTGAAACAAATATAAGACAGGAACACACACACATCCCCCCCACCAACGTGCGCGCACACACACTTATAGAGTCACAGAACATCATTGAGAACACACAAAGTCGGCTTAGTTATAAATATGTACCAGAAAACGATTTAATATAAACAGCATTATTGAATTGGTTTTGTTTATGAAATGCGCATTGCCTTGGAATATTACAACTATAACAATAGACAACTTCCGAAGGGTAAAGGGTACTTATTGACAGTCTCTGCTTGAAATACCTATGTTCTTTAATACTCTGAATAACATATGGAGTATATCTGTTAGGCATATTGAAATATTAATTTCAAGTTTTCACACAAGGCCAGCAGTTGTAGTGCAGGGATAAGTCGATTACATCGAACCCAGTGTATAACTAGTAATTACTTTATTGGTCCAGAAAGAGATGAAAGGCAAAATCGACCCTGGCTGAATTTGCATGTTCAGACAGACGAAATACAGCTAAGCATTTTGCCTGGCGTGCTAAAAATTCTGCCAGCTCGACGCCTTAAGGAAAATAGAAATATTAGTTTAAAATTTTGGTACAAGGCCAGCGGTCTTTTTGGGAAGGCGCAAGTCGATTACATTGATACCAGTGCTTAACTAGTGCTTATTTTATCGACCCCGAAAGGATGGAAGGCAAAGTTGATCTCGGCGGAATTTGAACTCAGAACTTAAGAACGAATGGAAATGTAGAGATATAAAGGTTTTCTACCTTTTGGGAAACATTCATTGAAATATAATGTCATTATATAAAGTCAGTGAGCTTGCTGAATCGCTAGCACGCCGGGCGAAATGCTTAGCGGCATTTCGTTCTAAGTTCAAATTCCGCCGGGGTCGACTTTGCCTTTCATCTTTTCGGGATCGATAAAATAAGTACCAGTTCAGCACTGGGGTCGATGTGATCGACTAGTACCCTCCCTCGAAATTTCAGGCCTTGTGCCTATAGTAGAAAGGATTATATAAAGTTATCAGTTTGGTGAATATAGTAAGGCGTTATGTGATAACGATAGGGATAAAACCCTCCTTCAGTAAAATATATTACATTTATAATCATCGAAATAGATAGTAGCTTGAAGTTTTCACCAAGGGATTTCTGGTATACTTTATAGTTGAATTTTGATGAATCATGTCTTATACTGATATAGTAAAGTCAGAAGTTTAAGGCGGAGAGCTGGCAGAAACGTTAACACTCCGGGCGAAAGGCTTAACGGTATTTCGTCTGTCTTTACGTTCCCAGTTCAAATTCCACCGAGGTCCACTTTGCCTTTCATCCTTTAGGGTTCGATAAGTTAAGTACCAGTTGCGTCCTGGGGTCAATCTAATCGACTGGCCCCACCTCCCTCAAATTTTCGGGCCTTGTACCTAGAGTAGAAAAAAATAAAGTCAGAAGTTTGATGTTCTATTTTCAGTCATACAAAATCAGGGTAAACCTCTGAAAGTACAGCTTTCCGTTCATTTTGGGTACGGTTTTATCACTTTTATAATAAATTCTTCGATGACTGCCATAATATTGCAGTGTATTCTCTGTGAATTGGGTCAGTAATCCAGACATGATTCCTAATTGAAACATTTTCACTTTAATTACGCTTTTGTGTCAACTGGTTCTGGGCCACATCTTAACGTTATTGTTAAAAGCATGAAGATGGCTGGATTCCTTTATGTTAAATGCACATCAAAGCATTCAAAAGTGCTTCAACTATCCCAGAAGAGTTATAAGAGGTTTATGTTATATTAAAGAGGGTAGCTTTTGGCATACCACTCGAATAATGGTGATTCTTAATAAACAGATGTTTGCAAATCTTTTAATAGATACAACATTTTTAATGGATGAATCATCATTTTCATATGTTTTCCTCTTACTGAATTGTACCAAAGCGAACAGGATTTTTTTCTTATTCGCCGTTTCTATTTTGAAATATTAACAATGAAATATATTTTCACCTTCAAACGAAAATGACTTTTATATTACGAAAAATGAAATAAAATGTAAAGCATAAGACGAACATTTTCGGCCCTCATCTCAACATACATATTGAAATAGAGTGATGTGGTATGTGTCTACATATGTATAGGAGAAAGAGCTAGACGGAGAGTGTAGGTGTGAGGGCTCTTCCTCCTCCTCCTCCTCCTCCTCCTCCTCCTCCTCCTCCTCCTCCTCCTATTACTACTACTACTACTACTACTACTACTACTACTACTACTACTACTACTACTACTACTACTACTACTACTACTACGCACACACATATACACACACCTAGAGACATACACGCATATAGACTATATGTGTAAATTTGAACATGAATTTAAATATATATCAGGTTCATTGTCTCTGTCTCTGTTTCTCTTTCTCTCTTCCCTCTCTCTCTCTCTCTCTCTCTCTCTCTCTCTCACTCACACACACTCACGCACACATATGAATCTATGTTTAGTTAAAAGTTAAATCGAAGGATTATGTGAATTTATTAAGCCGTTATTGTTTTCAGTGCAAATTAAATTTCTCCTCTAATTTCTCTGTATAGCATTAAATTCAATCATCAATAAAGTTATTGAACAAATTACATTTGATCCAATTGCAAGTTTTGTGGTAAAGATTCGTAGCATTTTAAAGATCACCCCGCTCTCTCTATCTCTCTCTTTCTCTCTCTGTCCTTTTTTACTAACCTTGTAATAATATGAACAACCTAAAATGACATCGAGTATGTCGTAGTTCAGATGTCCTCATAATTACGAGAACACATATTGAACATGGTAGACCCGCAGTTAAACCAATGACATTACAGAATTATTTAAGAAATTCTCTCCTGTAGATGATATAAGTTACAATTTAAAAATATTTATCAGGTGATATAAGCCAGATAATGCGTATTGCCTTTAGTTTTCTACAGCAATGAAGACAAACAGACCGACAGAGTAGTGCCGGTCTTAATCATAGATAATAATATATTAGAAAGTGAAGTTACATTTCATATTCATCTGTATATATATATATATATATATATACGCGCACAGACACAGACACAGACACACACACACACACACACACACACACACACACATACACACACACACACACACACACACACACACTCACACACACACACGTATATTTCATTTCAATGGAATTCAACGAATGTGCCTTGACCTGCTAGAAATATCAACCAAATGTCTTTCAAAATGAACTTTTCTGCCTACAACCTACTTCTTTTGGCTTCATTTAAATATAACTTTCGTTACTAATACTATTAAGAAAACAGAAACATCGTGCTGCCTCATTCCAGTTCCATGTAACCATGTCAATTTGCTTCTTTATGTGTAAGTTATTTTGATAAAAGTCAAAATTTATTTGCATGAAAGTAAAATTTCAGTGAATATGACGTAAAACAGATAACTAGTATTATTAATAAATTAGTAAACTAGTATATTCCAATTATAGGAACACTTCAGAATGAGAATGTAGGTTATCTTAATACGCCTAAAGACAACTCTCACTAAGATATTTGAGCAGCGATAAACACATATCAGATATATAAGACAACGTGTCCATAAATTATCTTCACAACTTCCACAATATATTGTATCTATTAAAGTTGAGATCCATCAACCAAATTCTCTGCATGTTAAATATATTTTATTAAACCGATATTATTAAACAAGATGGTGCAGCGCTCCATCAGTGGTTGAATGTTCGAGAGTTTCATAATGAAACTTTCTCAGATCGTTGGATTGAGAGAGGCGGTTCAGTTCCCTGGACACCTAGTTCACTCTCTAGACTTTTTCGTATGCGTTTACAGTCTATCGTACAAAAGTTCAAAACCTCAATGATCTCAAGGAAAAAATACGTCAAGCCATATTCAATATTGATGAGGGGATGCTCCGAAAAAACATTATCAGAAATTAAGCATCATCTAAACGTGATGCGTGCAACTAATGGAGTTCACATGGAAGGGTTCTGATGTTTCTTATAAAGCTTTGTTTGTCAATGTTTTTTCCAATAAGCTCTACTGAGTTATCTTTATTTTTTCCTTTTTTTTTTTAAATTCTGAATTTTTCAAATTGTGGAGGTAATTTATGGACATCCTGTATATGAAATATATATCAGAACTGTATAACAAAGATATGGTTAGAGGATTGATTCTCATCGGCTTCAACAATGAATGTTCAGTTTTCTGATCCAATCATCTGCCGAATTGAATTAACGTGAAGTTACTGTGTACTACGCACCCATCATATTAACGTGGTACCATGTGTTTGGATTAGAGGTGCACTCCATTCGATATGCATCCACACGCTTTCCATTTATCCAACTCCATTCACGATGTTTGGAAAAACCTGAAGCTAAAGTAAAAACCACTTGCCCAAGATACCAAGCAGTAAAATTGAACTAAAGACCACATGATTGCGGTGCGAATTCTTTTAATTATTCGGCCACCCTACGTCTAATGAAGGCGATATATGTTCGGAAATGTGAGCATAAATGACAGACATTTATGACAGATACAAGACATAGCAGCAGAAAAAAATGCGATTCAATTAAGTGGTTAAACAATCGATGGTTTGAATGTATTCACTCGATGACTCCAGCCCTCAAAGGTCTGATCTATAAAGATGAAATAGGTTCGACGTGAATATAAGTTCATTGTTATGAGTCACGAAGACGCCGTATATCAGACAATTTCGTTCGCAAGTTTTGATGTAGTTACACTCACACCTAAAAATAACTTGTTAAAAGGCTCATTGGAATTTGAGATAAGTTCTGCACAACAACACAACCAGTAATTGTAGTGTATAAAGAGAAGAGAAAATATATCATATGAGATAAACACTGAAGAAAGTAAACATTATAAATCTTTGTTAAATCCACAACAAATCCTTTAATCCCACAGATTAAACATGATAAGCGTCTGGCCAAGAGATACAATCAAATATTGATATTGTAAAATAAATTTTGGTTACCCGGCACAGGTGGCTCCCAATGTTCATAACAGTGAAAGTAAAGAGAGACAATGTCTAGATTTCGTGAAAAGAATTATAATGAGTAGGGACAGAAGGTTTATATCAAGCGAAGGATTTTGTTTTTGTGCGGTTGATATGTATTTGATGTAATTTATTTCTTTATCTGTCTAAGATACCACTATTGGTTTCCTTCTTACTAAGCTAGTTATGATTGTATGTTAAAGAAGTAAAGTACGAAAAGAGTTCAAATGTAGTTTTGTTTACAGAATATCTGCCGAGTCGATCGTTTTGCTTTCAGTTATCCTTCTGACTGCATCACATCAATCCTACTCTCTTCATTCCAGTTTCTTGTATACTTTACTGGTTTATCATTTCTCTACCAACATTTTGCTCGCCACTAAACCACCACTAATACTTTTAATTTAATGCTTTACTTAAGATATGTCAACAAGATATATTTTCATCATTCCAAGTAAAGAGTAAATTTTCAAATTTTCTATCCGTGAAACAATTTATAAAACAGCAACTATACGCTTCGAAAATTATGAATCCTTTGTACGTATTTGTCTTATCAATTTTATTTGAAAGAAACAACACCATGTCGTGCCTGGAATTACAGTCTATCTTTAAAATCATTGAATTCTTGATGCTTAAAATACTTTTAAAAATGTGTTTACTTGAACTAATCTGTCTCTCTTAGGTACAATTTTCAAATGAAAAGCTCTATCAATTCGGTTGTGTTTTCCTTTTTCCTTTTATTAGTTTCCGAAGCAATAGCCTTTCTTTTGCATGTTCTATAATTATAGTCTCCAGCTTAGTACCTTTCCCTTCCTTATTCATGACTCCTGTGTAGACTCCATAATGAATTGTACGCTATCGAATAAATGATTAGAGCAGAGAATGAGCAGAGTAACTTCCTGGTTTGGTGGATGGTTTTCAGGCGCCCTTGATTTGGCTGTGATACCTAAAAATTCCATAAGCACAAAATGAATTCTACAGGGATATTAGTTGTTACATTTGAGTATATCACAGATACGGTAAAGAATGCGAATTCACTGTCTGTTTCAAACCACACGTTGTTCATACCTGGTCCGTGTAGATATGCCAAACAGTTGCCAATATACAAGGGATTGGTTTCTTTACCGAATATATGAATTATGATTCAGTTTTATATCTCTCCTTCCCCAAACACAAATAAGTTATCTTCCTAACTTTCAAAATACAAACTGTTCTTTGAACTATTATATTGTTTTGGTCCTATTTTGTTCAATCCACCCGAAGTCTTCTAGACTGGTCCGTACATTTTTGATTGAATCCCGAGTTCATCTAATCAAAGTATGTACTGAATTTAATAATTACTTCAATTTCATAACGAAACAACCATCTCTTAACTCAATATTTAACCAAATGGCACTCCGTCGGTTATGACGACGAGTGTTCCAGTTGATCTGATCAATGGAACAGCTAGCTCGTGAAATCAATATGCAAGGGGTTGAGTACTTCATATACATGCTTACCCTTAATGTAGTTCCCAGGGAGATTCAGCGGGACACAAAATATGACAAGGCTAGCCCTTTAAATTACAATTACTACTCATTTTTGTCAGCTGAGTGAACTGGAGTAACGTGATATAAAGTGCTTTGCTCAAGGACACAATGCGCCACCAGGAGTCGAACTCAAGAACTTACGACGGCGAGACGTATACCCTAACCACTGACCCACGCGCCTCCACTACTCCATTGCCGCTCACATCCCCGTTCACAGGCAACACAGTCAAATTGATGTCCAAAAACTAGAATTTGTTTGAAGATCCAGAAAATACTTCAATGCTGATCAGTTGTGACTATTTCCAGCACTCAAGAAAGACCTACAGCGGAGTAAGTTCATATCAATAAGATACTGCTACTGCTACACACATCAAGCATGCAAAACCAAATCCAAAAGTAATTCGATCAATAAATTGGAAAACATTCAGTCTCTAACAAGCTTCGACCATTAGCTCATACACATAGGCTATTTATTATCTTCACTTCTATTATCAATATATCAGAAGCATAAGTATTTTGATTAATCCCCACCATCCAGGCTTACGTTTTTCACCTATTTTTCTTCTTAGACATTCTTACTGTGCCTCATCCTTCAGATCTTTTACACTAAACATTTAACTCATTCTTTATTCCCCAGAACTTCACGAGGAGGCTTCATTGAATTACGTCATCACCCACTTTTTGTTTTACTTCGGACGCCAAGCGTAACATTAATTGCACCAATGTCTTCAATCTGCAAGGCCCTAGAAACGGTTGGGCACTGCTGCTTTTTTGCTGATTAACTTATGAACACAATATTACTGATATCAATATTATCGACTGATGTATCATTGATTCATGGGAACGAAAGTAAAATAGATTTAGTTGATCCAGTGTTCTTCATCAAAGAGACGTACAATAGCCACCATTGATAATAGTAACAACTATAACTACAAAAGTTGTAAAACCTCTTTTCCAATATAAAAATCAGTCTGGGAAAACACAGCAAGGAGTCAGTATAAATGTAGGTTCCAAATTTTAGTACAAGACAAGCAATTTCGGGGAAGGGAATATGTGGATTATGTCGACCCCAGTGATCAACTGGTACTTATTTTATTGATTCCAAAAAGATGAAAGACAAAGTTGACCGCGGCGGAATTTGAACTCAGAATGTACAAACGGACGAAATGCCACTAAGCATTTTCCCTGGTGCAGTAACGATTCTTTCCTACCCTAGGTACAAGGCTCGAAATGTTTGGGGAGGGGCCAGTCGATTAGATCGACCCCAGTACGCAACTGGTACTTAATTTGTTGACCCCGAAAGGATGAAAGGCAAAGCCGACCTTGGCGGAATTTGAACTCAGAACGTAAAGACAGACGAAATACCGCTAAGCATTGCGCCCGGCGTGCTAACGTTTCTGCCAGCTCGCCGCCTTAGTCAGTAGAAATGTTAAGAACTTCATTTCGAATGAATAACAAAAATATATTGGAATGAGAGGGGAAGGCAAACTAGAATATAATGCACACAATTTGGGCAATAGACTGTTGTTGCTAACGAACACATCAGTTGGTTTAATGTACCGAGATAAATCTTCGCAAGAGTAATTTTATATTTCCGTGTAATTGTGAGTTATCCATTCCTATGGATAATCTAGAAACTAAAAGTCTCAAGTTCTATGTGAATGTTAGATCTTTGTTTTAACAACATTACTTCAATGTAAAGATCACACATGTGCCTGTGAGATCTCATTTACTTCGGTAATTTTACAGCCAATTGACTTCAAGTTCCATGTGACCTACATTACAATCGAAACCGCGAGGATCTGAAGATCTCGTTTCCTGGAGGCAAGGACTTGATGGTTTATTGTTACTTTCATCTACCTCAGCGATGAAGTACCTTGAAATTAGCCTGATACCTGTATACCTTGTTCTTGAGTAAATTTATATGATAAACAACAGCAAAATTCTGTTTCGATTTAGTACAGAAATACGTCATGGGGGCGAGTACCAATGTTCTCATGCGATAGGCTTGAAAATTGTAAAGAGGTCCCTCTTTACATGAAGTGATTGGTAACCTCATCAACCCACAAATAAAGGATTTTTATCCACTAATGCAATGTTGAACATTCATTGTCACAGTCATTCGATATTAGCATGTATGTATGTATGTATGTATATCTATCTATCTATCTATCTATCTATCTATCTATCTATCTATCTATCTATCTATCTATCTATCTATTTATCTATCTATTTATCTACATATGTGATACGGAACTGAAACGATCGTAATATCAATTTGAATTTCTCTTTTTCTCAATTTAATATATATATATATATATATCAAAGTAATAAAGTTAAAGTTTGGTCATAGAGTGACCAATGGTCTTGCATCCACGAAAGCTGCAGCTTTGTGGACAGCTCATCAAACTACAAAGACATTCAACTCTTCATTTTTCGGAGGTGGAAAGTTGTCACGGTCAATTGGTCAGAAATCATCAGAGAATAAAAGTTCCGGCCATTGGTGAAGACGGGTTATCTTCTCTAGACCAGCCAATTTGGGAAATAGGGATCTAACTCCTGGTCTTCTAACAGATCGTGTGGACACTTACGAGCTTAATCAGCGAATGGGGAATCCCAATTTTGCAGCAGGTAACGCTTGAAATGGATACATTGTATGAATATTACTTGGCGGGTATTCAGCGAGCCAGGTCTGATGGAGTCTTTAAGTATTCTGGCTCGATACCTATGCAGAGTTTGCAGCGCCTGCTCCCACTGATATAGGAGCCCGGCTGTTCTGAGATCTTCCACTTGATATCGTATGTAGTCCCTTGATCTTTGAGGCACCACACATGGCTGGCCAGGGATGTGACAAATCGTCACTGGGACTTTCAAAGTTGACTGGTGGTTGTACAAGCGTCGCTTGAGAGTCGTGTGGCTGATCCGTTGTATTTACAGGCTTGGGTGCTGGCTGTGTTCGCATTACTGATGCATCTCTGGCTGGTTTCGGTCCTGGGGATGTTGTTGTTATTACCAGCGTTCTTGGGGCTGCCGACAGCGCTGCTATCACTATAACGTACGGGTCCGGTGGGGCTGCCGTGGCTGCTGTCACTAAGGTTGTTATCATTGTGGTGGTCGTCCATGGCCGTGGGGTTGGCGCTGGTGTCGCCGGCGGTGGTGTGGGTACCGTTGATGGTAATGTAGGGCGTGGGGCCGGTGGCGTCTCTGGTGCTGTTGGTATCGGTCTGGACATCCTCTCTAGCTGTAGCGCTGGCACTGGGGTCGTTGGCGTCAGTGCTGGTGTTTTTTCCACTGTCGCTGCGTCCGATGCCGTCGTTGTTGTTGGATGATCCGCTGCTACTATTACTGTGCTCGCTAGGCCTGGGTGTCACAACAACTTCATAGATGAATCCTTCGGCCTCGCATCGGCTTCCCACTGGACAGTCGTTGTACACCCAGCAAGAGCAACCTGCCTCTTTCCGTGTTTTATGGGTGTTAGCTAATACATTTTTCATGCTGGATGTACAACTAAAGGAGACCCTTAGGTTGTGTCTGTTGAATAAACGTCCTTATCTGTGCGTCTGCGTAAAGTGTTTGTCTATTAACCTGAGGAATATCCTTCCCACACAAGTCTTAATGTTAAGTGAGAAGGGTGGAGGAAAATAGAGCTGCGTTTCGGCGACGCTTCCTTTTCCGGGTGCTAGGGCCTGGCATGTAGGAGATATGATCCTTAAACTCGTTACATGCCAGTGCCTCCTTGTAGATTTTATATATATATATATATATATATATATATATATATATATATAGGTGTGTGTGTGTGTGTGTGTGTGTGTGTGTGTGTGTGTGTGTGTACGTATGGATGTATGTATGGATAGATGTATATCTTCTCAGTGTCCATTATTTATTGTTAGGTGGACAGAGTTATTGATATCTTGCCATGCACTTAACAGAAAAGCAAAATGGAAAATGTCTTTATTTCTGTTATATTTACGTGTACAAATCCATCAAAGTATGAGTTTTAAAGAACTAGGTTATCTGTCTGTGTGTCTGTTTCTCTCTCTCTCTCTCTCTCACTCTCTCTCTCTCTCTCTCTCTCACTCTCTCTCTCTCTCTCTCTCACTCTCTCTCTCTCTATCTCTCTCTCTCTCTCTCTCTCTCTCTCTCTCTCTCTCTCTCACTATCCCAGTCGTCATCATTGTGTCCTCATGTGTCTGGAGCTGCGTATAATATTTGAGAAACATTTTCGATGCAGTCTGAAGTGGTGTTTGTCTATACTCGACTTCATGTCTATCTAACCTATGGGGTTTGTGAATTTTTAGGCGTGTATATGCTCTCTGTCTCTGTCTCTGTCTCTCTCTCTCTCCCCTCTCTCAATTAGTCTATCTATCTATCTATCTATCTATCTATCTATCTATCTATCTATCTATCTATCTATCTATCTGTCCACATGTACATACATGTATACGCATTTACATACACATGCGCGCGCACACATACACACACATACACACACACACACACACGTACATGTATTTAGGAATGTATATATTACAATTGTGCGTGTGTATGTGAGTGTGTTTGTGTACATGCGTCTGTGCCCCACGTAAAACTTGAGCATGGGTGCATATGCACCCG
Organism: Octopus bimaculoides; assembly: GCF_046866305.1. Lineage (NCBI taxonomy): Eukaryota > Metazoa > Mollusca > Cephalopoda > Octopoda > Octopodidae > Octopus > Octopus bimaculoides. The sequence goes on along the minus strand of NC_142937.1, from coordinate 65,038,647 downwards.
CGTCTCCGCGTGTCTACATGAGTATATATATGTATATGTATATATATATATATATATATATATATATATATATATATATATATATATATATATATATATATATACACGCATACAAGTACGTAGATGCTTATACTTTACGTGTTTCCCTATATGTTCCTTTTTATTATCATTCATAATTTTAGTTGATGTGTTTTTTTTTTTAATCTTTTTATGTGATAATTCTGCTCGGTAGACAACTAACACACATTAAATAGTATGTTTCCACTCTTCTCCACTAGATCTCCGATATTGTACGATCTCATCCAACTTCATGGTAGTTGCTTTGAAGTTTAAGAGGAGCGAGTACAAAAGAATAATTTGTAGTTGATAGTAGAGATAGCGAAGGCTAGATGAAACCAATGATATTAGAACGATCTTTATCACCTTATTCGGTATTCCTTCGATAGCGACTAACTTTTATAATATTATATAGCATGGCGAAAACTCTCTCTCTCTCTCTCTCTCTCTCTCTCTCTCTCTCTCTCTCTCTCTCTCTCTCTCTCTCTCTCTCTCTCTCTCTCGCTCTTTCTTCCTCTCTTACACATGCAGACAAATTTACCGTCTCTTTATGTGTATGACAAAATACATACATAAACACCTCGAAGCTTACATAAATTGAATAAATTATAATGTATGACAGACACTCATATATACATATTCATAACTTTTTCTACTCATGTACACTAAACAAATATCTTCTCTGTCTGGACAGACTCTGCACATACATACAAAAACTATAATGCACGCCGGAATGCATGTGCACATATACAATCAATTCCCGATGTATAGCTGTACTCACTCACTGACTCACTCACTCTCACTCACTCACTCACTCACTCACTCACTCATTCATTCATCCAACCATTCATCACTCACTCGCTCACTCACTCACTCACTCACTCACTCACTCACTCATTCACTCACTCACTCACTCGCTCACTCGTTCACTCACCCAGCACTCATTCATTCATCTATTCACTCCCACACTCCCACACCCACTCCTTCACTTACTCGCTCATTCACTCACACACTCCTTCACTCACTCATTTACTCACTCATTCATCCACTCACTCACTCACTCGCTCATTCAGACACTGACACGCTCCTCCTTTACCCACCCACTCACTCATCCACTCACTCACTCACTCACTCACTCACTCACTCACTCATACACTCAGTCACTCACACACTCCTTCACTCACTCCTTCACTCACTCACTCACTCACTCATTCATTCACTCATCTATTCACTCCCATACTCACACACTCGCTCATTCACTCATACACTCAGTCACTCACACACTCCTTCACTCACTCATTCACTCACCCATTCACCCACCCACTCATTCACTCACTCACTCGCTCGCTCGCTCACTCAAACACTGACACGCTCCTCTTTTACCCATCCACTCACTCATTCACTCACTCATTCAGACAGTCAGTCACTCATTCACTCACTCATCTATTCACTCTCACACTCACACACTCGCTTATTCACTCATACACTCAGTCAGTCACACACTCCTTCACTCACTCATTCATCTATTCACCACTCACTCACTCACTCACTACCACACATCCACATACTCAACCTCATCCACGAGTCAGCATGCATCTCTTCAATTAATAAGTTACAATGTATGTTAAACCAGAAACATTACACTAATCACCCAAAGCGAGTGGTGTAAGGTGACGAGTTAATGAGAACCGTGTTATATTATAAATTCTGAAGAATTTTACATGAAATTAATGTGAAATAGCTGTATAATAAATGTTGGGCAGCGGCATAGCTGTTGTATTGTTAAGAAGTTCGCTTTGTAGCTACGTGTGTTCGGCATTTTGAACAGCATCGTTTCAAATATTTGTGAATGAAATTTGGAAGGCGAAAGCAGCGAGGATCTCTATCAGATGCACCGTATTTACTTAGTTTAACACCACGACCTGTGGGCCTGTGTCCGTTAGTGACGAAATGCTTAAAGACACGGTCATACTTGCACCTTAATATTTCATTTTAGAGAGTCACTAACAATTTCCGCTAGGTTTTTAATTTCTTTACTCCAACAAAAAGGCAAAATTCATTTAACTGAATATTTCATGAGTACATCACTCACCATTAAAGCGGAAACATGATTTATCTAAATACATGCCATAAGCTCAACTGAGTTTTCCCATTAGCCCATTATATATCGTTAGAAAATTTACTACTCGTCAAAACGTTTCGTAACTCTTTCTCTCAATCAGAACGAGTAATGGTATATCATTTATTGAGTACACTATGGCAAAAACATACAAATACGAGGGCCAGGATGAAGTCGCCCCTATGGAAAACTTTTCTCAGTCGCTTGGATTATATTTCCTATATGGTCTCTTGATTATGTCTTATGATAAATTGGCATCGATTCGGCAACTGAACTATTGGGACAGGTTGGAAACTTGGTGTGATGACACAAATGATATTTACTGACTTATCTGAAAGATAGATCGATACTTTGACATGCAAAGTATATAAATCCCTGAACTTGGTGCCACTGTATAATATATAATAAATCACCCTCTCTGCACAGAAGTTAACCGAAATGCAGCAATCACTTTGAGTTGTTCAAAGGTCCGCAATTTTTGTAAAGTTCTGCAATAAAGAGCATGCTTGAAGAAGTTGCAAACAGATTCAAGCGATACGTAGACATTTCACTGGATAAGTACAAGATGAATTTAAATAATTACTCAGAGGTATCATATCTCAAATTCGCGAAATAGAGCACACAGAACGAAGGCTGGAGCAGTTTTGAGTATGATGCCTGGGTATATATTATCCATCAAATCATTTGTGTAAGCAGACACACTTCTTAGTAGACGTCGAATTACACACTGGAGATTTTATTTGGAATAAACTCATTTTTATTTTATTAGAATATTTAAATATAAAGAAAGAGGAAAGAAGAGATAAGAAAGAAAAAGAAAAAAAGGCAAAAAAAATGGTGGGTGGGAGTAAAGCAGCAGAAGACAGAAGGGAAGGGGTGATGGGTCACATATCTCAGAGCAAGTGGTATGCTCAGCCGCACCCTGCAGAAATGACCGCGATGGCATTATGCTTCACAATCCAGACTTTAATTCAAACCATGTCTGAATGTAATTTTTTTTAGATTTGTCCAAGAAAAAGAAGAAAAAAAAGGGCCATGGAAATATCTGATATATGCAACAAAAAAACTTCCTTGGTTTGCTCTCAATCTTAAATATTTCCAGTATTTTACGGATATTGTTTTCTTTACCTCAGAAGCTTAAAAAAACTAAAGTAATTTAGATGGAATTTGAACTTGTAACGATAGACAACGCTCTAAATGCTAAAACGTATCCAGTCAAATACATCGCTCGTGTGTTTTTAAAAGACAAAAAAGTGCAATAGTATTTGATAAACACAAATGCTTTTGACTGGAATGTTTAATGTGCTATATTCGAATCCTTATATACACCACATTCCAGTGTTTATGGAGATACAATGTACATCAATAGCAGGTGTGATTTTTCAATAATGTACAGGTACAACTATATTATATATTGCAGAGTATGAGGTAATTGCTTAAGCATCAGTCTGGCCGAAGTTGAGATTGACTAGCATAGTGGCGTCTCTTAGAAGTGCAACACTGCTGGAAATCCAGTAAAAGTCATTGAATGCCTTCTGGCATCACGTGTAGTTTATGATGCTTCGAATGGAAGATTTGATTTATTAGCGTATTTGCTTCAGTTAACTCCAGATAAATAAAAGGAGAATGTCTAATATACCTACTTTGGAGAAAATAAATATTTATATATTATGTCTGCTCTGTCTGATTGACAATGTTCGGTAATAACGATTTTTTATATACGGAAATCAACAGCAAGCTGGGACGATAGTGATTAAGAGTGATGAGAAAGAGAGAGAGAGGGAGAGAGAGAGAGAGAGAGAGAGAGAGAGAGAGAGAGGGAGAGAGAGAGAAATAATTAGAGAGGTAGAGAGAAAGTGGGAGAGAGAGAAAGATATATGTATGTATATATATATATATATATATATATATATATATATATATATATATATATATATATATATATATAAAGATAGAAAGGGAAAGAGAGGGAGGAAGACAGAAAGAGACGTTGTAAGAGAAAGAATTGAAAAAAAAATAGAGGTTTGGAATCAAAATAAAAAGTAGAAAAGGAGAAAACGTAATTATGTAAAGGAAAGAAACTAAAAAGAGAGATATGAGTGAAAACCTGAGAAAGAGAAAAGAAGAGGACAAAGAGAACGACAGAGGGAAAGAAGAGTGTTGAGAGAGAGAGAGAGAGAGAGAGAGAGAGAGAGAGAAAGAGATAGAGAGAGAGATAGAAGGAGAATAGAAGGAGGAAGAAGGAGATACCATATTTATTTAAATTCTTTTTCTTTCTCTCTCTCTCTCTCTTTATCTCTCCTTTTATCTGCAATATGCATATATAAACACAGACACGTATATTAGCAGCATCATTTACCGACACATCTGAAACGTGGCGTGAAGTGTTCACAAGGAAAATGGAAAACAAACAGCAATAGAATAAAATAACATTTGTGGGTTTGAATAAATATAATAGAAACTGAATTGTTTCTCGGATAATATGAACAAATGTCTCAAGATGTATCATTATTTTAAAGCGCAGTGGTGAAGTCTTGTTAAGCCACACTCTGTTAAGCCGGTTATAAAATAATCCGGATGAAATCCGAGTCAAGAGAGTAATTGTCAACATTAACTTCTTCCCCCTAACTTTGAAAATGTTGTCGAGTCGTATATCCGGGGTGTTATAGGTGAGGAACTCCGCTTGGCGAAGGTAAAGAATACGCACACCAACCGTTTTCGGCGTAACCCTAACACTAACCGTAACCCTAAAACTAACATTAAACCCTAACGCTAACCCTAAACTCTAACTCTAACCCTACACCCTAACACTAACCCTAACCCTAAACACCGGGTGTGCATATTCTTTACCTTCGCCCTCCGCTCCCCATCCAAAGATGGTAAATTCATCATAAATGTTAAGCGCACTTAAAAATATAATTATGGATTATGATGGGAAACTAACTTTTCTCATCCCGATGATGAAATATTGTAGCAGCTGTTCCGAGATATCACTTTAGATCATATAGCTATTTGTTATTTGCATCGTGTATACAAACAGATGGCAGATTTAGTGGGTGAGTGTCAAAAATAGGAAATGAAACTGAGTGACATTTGATCTGAACTCATACAGCTTATTATCCGCTTTTACACCCATCCTAAGAAATATACTCCTTCTTTGTAACATTCAACTCTCTAACTAGCCTCTTATTTCTCCCATTGCACTGTGTGACAAAATTTTTATTATGTTTCTTTTGTCTTTGGTCAGTAAGTGTTGTTCCCTGTTGGCTTCAACTGGAAATCAAAGGAAATGACTACTATTCCTTCAAATCTTGCTTTGGTGACCTGGACAACAAACATTTTGAAACTGATCTATTTTCCATTACATTTCAGACTGATTCAGCGCTGAGTTGCTAAAGCAGTATTGTTATAACAAATATTTTGCTCAATATCACAAATTTACTTGTAAGTTACTTGATGTTAACCACTTGAGATTGTTCCTTAGAGGCTGACAATATGTGCATCTCTGATCATGAGCAGGAGTAGTAGGGCAGCTTCATAGACATGTATTGAGAGGGATTCTTTGGGGTTTGAATGAATGTAACAAAAGCAATGTTTGAAGGAAGTATTATCCATTTTTTAATACTTTTTAGGGGTAGCAAATAGGAAATAACAGTTGTTACCTAGGGACAAAAATCGTGTTACACTGTGTTTATTGTCTTCACCTCATTTCCCTTCTTCTTTATATCTATATTCTGTCTGCTACTTCTAGAAAATTTATTTCTTCTTATTCACCTTTGTTGGTGAGAATGTGTATGCATAAATTTGTTGAAGATTTATATATTGAAACTTGTAAGTGCTACAAATTTTGGCACAAGGCCAGCAGCTGGTACTTTATTTTATCAACCTCGAAAGAATGAAAAACAAAGTTGACGTCGGTGGTATTTGGACCCAGAACATAAATAGTCGGAAGAAATGCCGTTAAATATTTTGTTTGACATGCTAACGAGTCTGCCAGCTCGCAGCCTTAACTTACTTCCGAAAGTAATTCTACTTTGATAGTATGATATAATCTGAGGAAAATCTGTTTACACCCACGGAAACAGAGATTAAGTCAGATCAAAGTAGCATAAAATGTGCATGTTAATTTTTCATATTGTGAAAACTTGTATTGTCTTGCAATTTGCTTTGATACTACACATATTTCGACCCCGCATTTTCAATCATGGCTTCTAGGGAAAGCAATAATTCAAAGTAGAAGCATGCGACCCTTTCAGTAAACCAGAATCGGAATTTATAAGGAAATTAGAGGCCGTTCTCCGATAGTGAGAATTAGTTATAAGTAGACAGTTTTTAATACACAGACCAAACTGTATTTTTTCTGAAATATAATGCTGGTGCAAATTCTATTAATTAATCATTATTGGTTGGTGCAAGGAAATATACGAGAATTATAAAAAATACGAATTTTGAGTGAAGGTAGTAACGAAGTGACTTATTCATCAGCGATTCTGTAGTCACAGTGTCCGTGGGGAAGAAATTCAAAGTGTTACTGTGAAACTAGGGAGCACATGGGCATCAAAAATTTTGGAAGCTAGAGATAGATAATTATAACGATTTTAAAATTGCCATAGAATAGTTGATGAAATTAGCCATACTGAAGAAGTTCATGCATCAGCTGAGTATCTCGAGCCATTTAAAAAGAAATTAAATTTCTTGAGAGTGAAATGCTCCTAATTTCTCAAGCCAATAGCGGTGTGAAACTGGTTTGTATTAGCAGTCAGTATTCTGAAATACTCAAGCTTTTTAGAAGGAAACCTCGACACTTGGTCGTTATATAAGTTAGGAACCTTTTGCGGTGTTGTGAGAATGCACCTTTTAGAGTTAGTGGTAGTGCATCTTTTAGAGTTAGTAGTACTGAGGTGGTCAGAACAATCGCAAGATTTGAAAGAAATATTGCATCAGCTACCAGAACATTATTTCCATTTAAAGAAATAGTAGTTTAGCTTGCATATCTTTAATGGGTGATTTTTCGCGCACCTCATTCCAGATATGTAAAAATATCCGGGAGACATCTTTACAAGAGAACCTTAAAGATTCTAGCAGAACACAAATTCAACAAAACAGATCACAAAGCAACGTTCAATATTGAGAGTTCAGTGAGAATTTATCTTTTATCGTCTCTTACTCATTTCAGTTATTGGATTACGGCCATGCTGGGGCACCTCATCGAATGGTTTTAGCTGAACAGATCAATCCCGGACAAACTTTTTGATTTAAATCTGGTATTTATGCTATAGGTCTCTTTGTCACACATCCCCACCAGACGGTGGAGGTACGTAACAAATACAGACATAAACACACACATATACTCGACGGGATTCCACACGATTTCCGTTTGGCAAATTTACTCACAGAACATTGGTTGGCCCGGGGCTTTAGTAGAAGATTTTTTTCCCTAGGTTTCGCGAAGAGGCTTCAAAGTAAACTTCTTACACAGTCATACCAGAGCTTATCATTAATTCGAATTTCAATCTGGGTCTTTCACATTATTTTTCAGTACATTAAGCCCCAAACTTACCATTCGGTGTGCTTTTACCACTTAGTTAGGGAGTCCTAAACTGGTAGGGTGGGTGAGGAGGAAAGGAAGAAGCTATTTAAAATTTAACAAAAGCATCAATATTAGCTCCACTGTGAGAAGGTCAATAAAAGCGTATCCTGCATATCAGTCTAAGTCATTCTTCACAGCGGAATCAATTTTTATTGTAACCAAGCAGTTACATTCTCTGAGAAATCAATAAAGGAAAACAAGGATAACTTGTAACACACTGCTTGGAAGAAGATGATTCCATATACTGGTTTAACATTTTGGCACAAGGCCAGTAATTCCAAGGGAGAAGAGCTAGTCGATTACATTGAACTCAATGATTTTAAAGTGGCAAAGTCGACCTTGGCGGAATTTGAACTTAGGACGTAAAGACGAAATGCCGCTAAGCGTTTTGCACGGCGTGCTAACGATTCTGCTAGGTCGCCGCTTTAATGCAGCCAGCTAAAAATCTTGCTATCTTGATGGCAACCATAATACTAATACTAACGTATAAATGCTCATATTTACAGAAATCACCATCGATTTTTGTGAAAAAAAAAAAAAGAAATCGTAATTGGAACATTTGTACATTTTCACAGGCACATAAAGCTAAAACATTCCTAAATAGATACAAAAACATACACACACAAACACATACACACATAAACACGTACTCACGTACACCCCCCACCCCCCCACACACAGAGGCATCTAAAAATCTGTCGTTTTAATTATACGACATTTGAAATAGTTTAGGGATGTTATTGTGACGAACGTAATCCACAAGATGTTTTCAGATATAAAATTGCCGATAATATTCATAGAAATGAAAAACAAGTTGACTGAGTCTAGCAGCTTTTCACCAGTTTGACATCATAGAAAATGTCATTAAAAAAGAATATAACTAAAAAAAAAAAAAAAAAAAATACAAATCTTAAATTTGTTTACTAATCGACACAACTTGCCACAGAAAAAAAAAAAAAAAAAAAAAAAAAAAAAAGATTTGGAATGTAAAATAGCAAGAAATTACACACTGTAGAATACTTTGACTTCCCATATAGGTTTCAACCCAAACATTTTCCCTCGAGCAGTATTTCCCTGACAGTCTACACACTTTTAGATATTTAAATTACCGATGACCCCATCATTTGAGATAAACCACAAAGTTACTGGGACGTAAACACACCAACACCGGTTGACAAGCAGTAGCGAGAGACAAACGCAAACACAAAGATATACGCATACATAATACATATATATATACATTTATATATATATATATACACATACATGCATGCATATCTATACACACACACACACACACACACACACACACACACACATATATATATATATATACATACATATACATATAAATATATAGGTATATATATATGTGTATATGCATATATATATGTATATGGAAAATACTGGAAGGACTGGTGCCAAACTTTGGCATCAAGTACTACAAGAATGCCCGCACAGGTCGCCACTGCATGGTACCAAAGGTGCCGTCTACTGCATCTCACATAAGAACGAGGTACTGCAACAGCCTCGGTTTCAGAGGACCTCAGCTTTTTAATGCCTTGCTAAAACAGTTGAGAGACATGCAAGACATGGATATAGAGGTCTTCAAGACAAAACTCGACGCTTTCCTCTCCACGATACCAGACGAACCAATGGCTCGAAATGAGACACAGTTTAGGGCGGCGATGTCAAATTGTCTTATACACCAGATGTACCATCAAAACTCTTGATAGGACTATATCAGGTGGAGGAGAAGAGCCATGCAAGGAACGCGAAGAGAGCACGGCATAAAGACGGAAAGTCACGGTGGTGCTCCAGCATGACCACAACCACTTGGCTGAAACCCATAAATAAATAAATAAATAAATAAGTATTTATATATATATATATACAGGGTGTGGTGA
>NC_142937.1:64988974-65026474 GCF_046866305.1 Octopus bimaculoides | reverse complement strand
GGAGTACCAACAAGTTTATGACATCCCGCTTTGAAGGCTACCTCCATTCAATTCAAGAACAAGAGACCCCCAGCAAGTACCAACAGTATAAGTGGCAGGAAAAGTTGACAGACAATAAATGTAGGCTATGCAAGACCAAAACAGAAAACTTCAACCACATTATTACGAACTATGAGAGAATGTATTCCAGATATTATCTTTCTATGAGGCATAATGCAGTGGCCAGAACTATCTGGAACAGAAAAGAAAATACGAAAATATCTACAGAATTTGACTATATTGAGACCTATAGGTCAAAGGAATAGTGGTGGAACTTAAAAATTAGAACAGCTACCAAGTTAAAACACAACCGGCCAGATATTGTTGTGTGGGACTACAAAGAGAAGATATGTTCTGTTGTGGAAATCGGCTGCCCTCTGGCCACTAATGTGGTTTGGAAAATACAAGAGAAAGAGAAGGTCTATAGACCATTAATAAGGAGTTTGCAAATCCAATAACCAAGATATACTTTCAGCTTCATACGTATTATTATTGGAGCAATAGGATATATACCAACCCGTTTGGACCAAAGTATGGCTGAATTTGTGATCTTGTGGAGAGAGTGCAATTCCTTAATTCGTACTCAAAATTTACTCTAAATTAAAAAGATAAAGAGAACATGCATGTATACACGCACACACATATATGTGTATAGAATAAATATGCACGAATGAAATACGAAGATAAATGGGTATAGAAATGCATGTATATGAATAAATATGAATTGAAAACATAAAGACAATGCAAAAATATGTTTAAGCATATATGAAGCACACAATAAAATGGCGCAAGACCCAACAGTTTACAATAATATTTGAATGTTTATGATATCCATTTAAATATTTATTAGATAATAGGTGTATGGGAGCGTTTACGAGCTGGAAAACCTTCAGATCATACATTTGGACCTTCGGAATTCTGAAGCAAAAGAAGCAGCTTTTCTGTTAGACACAAATTGGTTGTTCAGTCTTGACTGGAAACTTCTATGCAAAATTTAACACCTAGTAATTTTGAAAATGACTAGTGTTTCTTAGGAACCAAATATATACTTTGATAGGATTGTCACAAATCCTTTCTCTGACTTTATATGAAATATTTGTACGATTAAAAAGGTTCCATAAGTATTTCTGATCAAACTTTTGATGCTCATTACATTAAACATGTTAATACTAACCTAATTATAATTTTTCTTTGGAATAGTATCTCTGGATAATTAATCATAGTCTTTATTTGTTTTCAATTTGAATAGATTCTTAGCCAACCGTTTTCATTCACCAGCGTATCATGGTCTCAAAAAATTGATTTTTCCTCAGTATCTGACCATAATTCTGATTTATATTTTATATTAAGGTGAATATATACGAAATATTCACCATTGCCGTTTCCATAATTTTGTGAATAAAACATTGGGATTCGAATCAGATGATTGGTGCGGCTGAACAGATGTTTGATCGAAGCTGAAAGAACTGAGTATTCCATTAACTACTGTGTACAGTCAAAGAAATAAACAAGACATCGAAGATAACAGCATTATTGAGAACGACAGTGACAACAGCAATGTTGGTTACGCATAAAATAAGGAAAAAAAACAACAACAAAAACAGGAGTGACAAGAAAGAAAATACAAAAAGAAACACACTAAATCAAAAAAATAAAAACTTAAACAATATTAATAATTAGAAAAAGAATAATCAAGCATAAATACGTTGCACAAAAATATTAATCACGATCCTGTCTTTTTAAGATGACATTTTTGTAGCTTTAAATTTGTTCAATATAACTAATTACTTTTGAAGTTTCAACTAAATACTACATTCGATAACCTTATGACATTATGTTTCCATGACAACGTTAGGATTTTTCTTGCGCATGTCACGTTCTAACCAATTCCGTAAACTTCCCAAACCCCCTGGCGGCTCTCTAACATGTGGTAAGCCAATTCTGTTGTGAAAAAAATATCAACCATGACAGAAAAGCATCAACATTCGAATAACATTCCATGAAATACAATGGATATATTGTTCAGCGATGAAGTTGTTGAAAAATTCTTAGATGAAGTTCACATTGCTGGTGGAAAGTACTAACCTATGAAGGAGAATTAATCAACAAAAATTTACGAAAACGGCAGCAGATTTAGAGTAGCTGCCATCGTTGTCGTCGTTGGTAATGTTAGAGCTATAGGGTTGGTGACGTTAGTAGTGGCAGTGAGAGACTTGGGGCGATAGATGTAATATGGTGTTGGAAATGGTAGAGATGATGGCAATGATTTTGTTTGGGCTGAAGTTGAAGTGGTGGAAGTGATTACTTTGGGTTTTTTTTGTGTTAGGTGTGTATACAGTGTAAATGATAATGATAATAATACGGAGGTCGTGGTTCGGCTCATGTTGCCGAAATACAATAATATAGATATTATCGAAATATATTTTTGAGAGTAATGAGAGAAAAGTTGTTGATATTAAAGACAGTCAAGTTCTTATGTCAGCCGTGTGAGTGAAGTTATTGTTATTGAGAAGAAACCTAGTAAAATATTCGTCTGCGTATGAACGTGAACATAACACACGTTTGCTTGTGTGGATGTGTGTGTACGTAAATATATGTGCGTATGTATGTATGTATGTATGTATGTATGTATGTATGTATGTATGTATGTATATATATATATATATATATATATATATATATATATATATATATATGATTGACCGTTGACTGAACACTATTCAATTTTTTTTCTCCGTGTTTCTCTCCTTGTCTCCGTATTCTTTCTGTTGAAGAGCGTAGCTCGAAACGTCAAACACTTTCCGTATTCCCGAGCGTCATACTAATATATACTTTTGTTATTTACACCACCTGTCCTCGTCTGTTGTTATTATTTGTATATTCTCCCATATATATTTATATATATTTACATGTATATATAAGCTGTAGAAAGTCAGGAGGTATGAGAGGTAAATATATTTATTAAATCACTTGACATCCTTAACATTACGGCCGTTTTGCAGTCTTCTTGTAATTATTTCAGTATGGAATAAATTATGTTTATATATTTGCATTAATATGCATGTTATGTATTATACAATACAATTTCCTATTCACCATTATGTTCTGGTGATGTGATGAGTTAGCTTTCTTTATTTGCAATGATTTGCGAATATCTAGCTACATTGTATAATACGTAGCATGTAAACAGACATGTAAACACAATTTATTATGCCTTGAAATTATTACTACATGAAGAAGGCTGCGAAACGGCCGTAATCCCAAGAATGACAAGTGGTTAAATAAATATATCCGCCTTTCATACTTCCTGAATGAATGGAATTATACTTGTAGTGATTGGTAACGGTAGGGAGGCCGAATCAACTATTATTCAAGACCAAAGTGATCTCGCAGTTTTGTAAGCCCTAGATGGTTGTACTTAGTGCACATGTTAGGAGGTCAGTTATTTCTTAACGATCTAAGTTATTGGATAAAGACGTGGTACCAACGAGATTAACGTTGCTGGTACATAGTCACCCATACATCTCGAGGACTATTAAGTCTATACACCTTTTGGTCGTTGTAGATCGAAGGGCATGTAACGTTGGTTTTTGGAGATGGTTGTATTAAGGGATACAGATGATCGACCGGAAAGTGGATGAGCAATCAGTTGGCATTGATGTAAGCAGCAACGAAGGTGGTTTCTTCTGACAAAGCTGTTTATACCGCTATTGGGAGAGAGTGAATGGGCTTCCTCAGGTGTCTAGAAGTATTGTTGGGAACGCCCTGTTTTGCAGTGCTAGCTCTTATTATGAATGTAATCTTTGATGCATGCAAGAATTTTGTGATTGGAGGCAAGATATAAAAGTTTCACAAGACCCCCAAAGGTAATTCTAACCAACAAGTACCAATTGGATTTTTCGAATGCCTCAATATGGATATAAGAAAAGAGCAACGGGTTATCCAGGTCGTATCTCAAAAGTGTATATGTAAGGTCATTGAATAGAGGTAGTTCAGTGTCACCACATTTTCGACTTGATGGCTTTACAGATACAAGTCTGTCACTTGCAAAATTAACCCATTGACAGATAAAACATTTAACGATACGTTAGTTAAGACTCTCATTCTTTTGAAGATATTTTAGCAGTTAAGAGAGATAAAATTCCCATTATAATAAGAAAAAAATACCACTGTTTTTGTTTTGAAGAAAAAAGTTTCATAAACGTTTATAAATATATTTGACCGAATGTTGGAAGTTTGAGGTTGTTTTCAATAGTAGTTTATGACATAAGTCATAATCTTTTGGAAATCCTTTTAATCTAATTACAAATAAAACTGTCTCTTGGCAATCTAATCAGGTGTTAGTATTTGGTACATTTATTAAGATATGAAAAGAAAACACGATAAGCAATCTCTGGTCTTTAATGATAGTGGATTGAAGGACTCTTAATTGTATCGTATCGAATCAGTTAAAGAAAATAAAAAAAAGTAAATAAATTGATAAAATATATCACAGCTGAAGTGAACTCGGGACATAGACAAAAAAATATAAAAAAACTTTTAGAACTAATACTCAAATTTTGTTTCTCTCAGCTGTTGGGTAGAAATATTACTGTTTACATGTATAAAATATTTATTAAATAATGCTATGAATAGTATTATTCTTTTGTTGGTCTTAATCATTGGAGTGCGGCCATGTTGGGGTGCCTTCTTAAAGGTTTAGTCGATCATATTGGCACTAGCATTTATTTTAATTATGCAGTTTCTTTTGCCGAACCATAGTGTTATGAGAACATAAACAAAGCAACAACGGTTGTCAATTTGTGACAGATAAGCACAATCACATAGACACTCACGCGTGCACCTATATAAAACGAGTTTCCACACAGTTTCTGTCTGCCTAATTCTCTTACAAGGCACTGATCAACCGGAGGCTATAGCAGGAGACACCTGCTCAAAATGCCACGCACTAGGACTGAACCCAGGGTCACGAGGTTCCGAAGCCATGTATTGTAATTTTTTATGAATATGAATTTGCATCTATTTTTATGAACATGAATTTGTATCTATTGTCAAAACAGTACTGAAATCATATGAGATTAAGGAGGGTTAAAAATTATCAATAACCAACACAAATATATGTTGCTTGCATCAAGTTCTTTTTTGCAATCCTGCTCTCTTTCAAGTTAAGTGACATATGAGGTTTTAGTAACTTTTATAATGTCAAAAACATATTCCACTATTTGAAATATTTGTGTTACTTTTTGCCCGAGCAGAACCTCACTAGTTTTCCCAGATTCAGCTGTTACCAATACTCTATTAATGTATGACCTTAAGACGTACGATAAAGTGGCAGTACTTTAACTACAAAGCCATTGATGCTACATATTTAAAATTAACGAGATTTGGTGCTCAGAATCAACCATGAATCATGTTCTCTATTTGGTCATGAATTCCGAAGTCGTCGAGAAACCTTTATCCCTCATACCGTTACTTCGATGCCATACATAGTTGAATTATAACCAACCTAGCAGGCAAGACGTTGCTTCATGCAATTAGGAGCAGTTATTGCAACCATGAAAAATCAACTATACTCGACGAAACTATTTCTCAACAGCTGGTATTGTTTCAATAATGCTGAAAACAGTTGTAACCTGACATCTATCCAATGTACCAATATTTATACGACATTTGTTTAATGATGTAAATAAATATAGAATGTTGATAATGTGATTCGTTTACAAAGGTAGTGATGCTATTTTAAGCAAAAAAAAAAAAAAGCGAGAAAAAAGAAAGAAAAAAAATCGAATTCACTATCAGAGATAATTGTAAAAGATAGAAGATTTTTGTAAAACCAACAGGTAATTTATCAAGAATGTTTGAGATCAATGTTGTGACTAAAGTAAACTTTAATCAGTTGATGTTTCGATAGTTGGTTCTTAGTTTAGGTTGGGTATTCATAACATTCAGATTTTATGGGGTAAACTACATCATATTTATGAGAGAAATCTACCGCTTTCCCGCCATAATAACGAATCCTTTTATTGTAAATGCAAATATTTGTAGCACTGGGATCAGAGAAAATATGATGTAGGTGATAAAGTACTATTATCAATAAAATCTGTAGTAATATTTTGTTAGAAGTTATATTTGGTTTTCTTGTTCTTATATATGTTTTCATGTTCGTATGTATTTGTGAGTATATGTGTCAATAGAATTTAACTTAAACACTTAAAGTGCTGTCTAAATTACGTTTTTCTATTTGACTTGTCGGTGCAAGTCATAAGCCATTTTCATATTTAGAACTCACACCGCCTGGCCACCATATTGGTTTTATAATATGGCAGCAGTAAACATTTATAACCCAACAGAAGTAGCTGAATCATCTATCGCTTATAGTTATAAGTGAGAAGCAAAGCTATATTTGTGCAATTAAAGCTTGTTATTTTCTGCTACTGGTTGTTACAGTTGCAAACCTTCCTACAATAGAGGTCAGGCAAGCGGATGGCTCGAAAATGCCATTAAAGAAAACAATAATCGTAAAAGACACTGATGTGTTAGTGCAGCCCTTTGTCTCTGATATATTTCTGACGAATCTGTTTTTGTCAATGGATAAATATGAAAGGCATGAATACGAAATATCGAGGCAAGCTGATAAATCAGTCTTTGATTGAAGCTGTTTCCGTCAGCATCGACGGAAAATGTGTAACATAATGCTCAAACACACGCACAAACATATACATAGACACGCGCACTTACATATGTATAAATATACTTATATTTATATATTCGTATATGCGTATACACATATGTAGATGTATATATCTATATCTATATATATGTATATATGTGTATATATATATATACATATATGTATATATATATATATATATATATATATATATATATGAATATCTACATATATGTATCTATACCTATATTTATACACACACGCACACTCACATACATAAATGTATATATGCATATATATATATACAAATACGTATATATACATTCATGCATATATGCATATATACGTATATACATATGTACGCATGCATATTCGCCTATATACGCTTATATGTATATTTACATATATGTGTGTATATATGTGTATATATATATATATACATGTATATACACACACACATATATACGCTTATATGTATATATACATATATGTGTGTGTGTATATATATATATACATATATATATATGTATAAACACGCTTATAAGTATGTATACATATATGTATGTATGTATGTATGTATGTAGGTATGTATGTATGTATGTATCTATCTATCTATCTATATATATATATTATACACGCACGCATACATATGTACTAACAAACTCACATGAATATAGATTGAGAGATCGATTGATAAAACAGTGAAAGGGAGGACGAAATAGAATGAGAGATACAAAATAATGAATTAAGAAGTGATGATAAACTGAGACAAACCGACAAAGTTTTTATATAGAATAAAGCGTGGAATTAATTCATCCAACCTGAAGTCAGTTTTAAGAATTATTGAATCAATCATTCCAAAATAAAATCAAGGACTATAATTATATTGACAGCGAAATTTAATATTTCGATAATGGTGTTGGAATGTAATATTGCTTCTGGGATTTTATGTCATGCAAGGAATATTTTCAAATCGGTGTAGTTTTATCTGATATTTCAATTCGTCTCTTCAGAGATTCTCTGGTCATCTGTTTAGAATTCTTTATTTCTTTCTAACATTCGTTTGTCTTTCTTTCTCTCCATAGATAAATTGTTTTCATTTTATGCCCCAAATTCTGATTTAATGTCTTGTTATGGCTGTTTGTAACATTTACATATTTTGTTTAGAATACATAAATCTATTCAATAATTTTACTTTAGGAATTTATTGCTTTCATTAAAAAAAATATGAGAAGTAAAAGCTTTAGGAACT
This sequence comes from Octopus bimaculoides, assembly GCF_046866305.1. Lineage (NCBI taxonomy): Eukaryota > Metazoa > Mollusca > Cephalopoda > Octopoda > Octopodidae > Octopus > Octopus bimaculoides. The sequence goes on along the minus strand of NC_142937.1, from coordinate 65,018,513 downwards.
TATATTGAAAGTTTTCGAATACTTCTGAGTTCCGTTTAGTATTGTGTAACTCATCCAATACTCAAAGTTGTGAAAATTATCTACAAGTTATGTGGAATTTCACTCTTTTACTATAAGTATAAAAACCATATGTTCGATACTAATAATATTGACAATTATCGGCATAAAAGCTTATCACGAAATGAAAAAAATAAAAACAAAATAATCATTTTTAAAGAATCAGTTAATCGCTAAATTATCATTATCAAAACATGAATGGATAAATATTTACATAATTTCGAATTTTAAAAGCCTACGATTGTTTTGTATCTTGAAGGAACTATGAGAAGTTTTAGGAATAGATATTTTCAATGTCGAAGAAAGATTTTTCTAAAGGTTAGTTACTTTCCTAGAAACAGTCTGTTGATGACAGGGTTGTTATTATGAGAATATATAAAAAAAAGGCTATTACAACACCTATGTGTAATATATTTGCAATCGCTATATTCTGTTGCTATCAATGCAAGGATGAAATGGCAATTATAGGAACAATTATATTATCACTTTCGATTAGGCAAGTTAGAAGGAAAGGAGGTCTTTTATTTAGAATAAGTATGTATACATATCGTTGCTATTATGCAAAAGTGTTGTAAATTCAAAGCGATACTTTTTCAGGAAACGAAAAAATAGTTTCATCATACCGTTTCTTTTTACATTAGCAACAGTTTCAGCTTAACAATAAAACTTTGTTGGGTGCATAAAATCGTAACTCCATGTATGTATGATATTTTCAGCCACAAATATTTTTTGCAAAACTGTCGTATGTGGGACTTACTACACTTTTGAAAAATGCTAAGCCGTTGTACTACACTTTGACAATTTTCATATCTTGGCATCTGAAGCAACTGGAGATATAATAGTTTGACCAAAAGAACCGGCTATTCCAAGGAAAATTAAATATTGTAAAAAAAAAAAAACGCATTGGCCAAATTTAGACAGACGACAGTTTAACAGCATAGCAACGTTATGTATAAATGAATATATTTATACATGTATATACGTATATACATTATATATACATTATATATATATATATATATATATATATATATATATATATATATATACATGTACATATATAGATGTATATATATAGAAAAGCAACTATATAAAAGCATTATTATCGTTAAAAACAGTAATAATGAGGCGGTTAGCAAGACTTCTACCTTAATAGGTATAATATGAAATGTTTGAATAAAAGAAGGGTAAAAATACCGCTTGCCAAAGATGAAAGCAAAAACTTCAAAGACCACCAATCCTACGATAAATAGACACACACGCAATGCAGTGAACACTTCAAAAAATAGGCCTACCTTCAGGATGGAATTTGAAGATAATTTACACGCCCCAATATCAATTGATTTCATGCTGTGCATTAGAAAACATGCTTTGCAATCTTCAGTTGGCTATATCTTGGAAATCCGCCGTCTCAATGGTTTTCCTTCACGGCAGAATTAAGAGTCGAGACTATTTAAGCATTTTATCTGATCAAATTCATCCTATGATTGTGGAACTGTTTCCGGAGGGTAATGCAATCTTTCGGGATGATAATGTACCAATTCACACAGCTAAAGTTGTTATTGAATGGTACGAGGAACATTCTAGTGAAGTTGAACATTTTATCTGGCCTCCACAGTCCTCAGATCTCAGATCCATTTGTTGTTTACACCACCTGTCTTCGTCTGTTGTTTTTTCGTGAATTTTTCCCAATACATAGCACACGCTCACGTGGTCTCACCAGCTAATCCTGTCTCTACTCATCACACACAAACTTCTGGACTCCCTACCTTTTTTTTATTCTGGACTATTTATTCTGGACTTTTTATTCTGAACTTTGCACTCTCCGGCTGCACTTCTCCTGCCTACGGATAACGCTATATATATATATATATATATATATTTGCATATATGAATGTATATATATGTATATATATATGTATATACGTGTGTATGTTTGTATATATACATGTATGTATCTATATATATATGTATATATTTGTATATGTGTGGATGGATGTATGTGTCTATGTGTGTGTACATGCAAAGTTATAATGGTTAACAGACATGTAAGTATATTAGTATGTGTATGTGTGAATATGTATACATATATGTGTGTGTGTATGTGTATACATATATATATGTGTGTGTGTATGTATGTGTGTGTATGTATGTGTATATATATATATATATATATATATATATATATATATATATATATATATATATATACCATACCTCCTGTGAGTACTAAATAGGTGACTTCATATCAATAAGCTCCACACAGGTCATCTTTTGACAAGAACACAACAATATTGACCATTCCAAAATATTCTATTTCTTTATTCTTGATGGACTTAACTTTCCTCCTCACAAATTCTCAATTACTATTAGTCTTATCTATATTCTTATCTTTATTTTCTTTTATATCTTTATTTTTATTTTTTCTTGATTTCATTTACTTTTCTCCTTTTTGTTGTAGTTTTTTTCTTCTTCACACAAGCTTTTGTATTATATATATATATATATATATATATATATATATATATATATATATATATATATATATATATATATATATATATATATACATATATATATATATATATATATATATATATATATATATATATATATATATATATATGATATATACACTTCTTTTATTCATTTATTTGTTTCAGTCATTTGATTGCGGACATGCTGGAGCACCGCCTTTAGTCGAGCCAAACGCCCCCAGGACTTGTTCTTTGTAAGCCTAGTACTTATTCTGTCGGCCTCTTTTGCCGAACAGCTAAGTTACGGGGACGTAAACACACCAACATCGGTTTTCAAGCGATGGTGGGGAGGACAAACATAGCCACACATACACATACATATATATTTATATATATATATACGACGGGTTTCTTTCAGTTTCTGTCTACCAAAATCGCTCGCAAGTCTTTGGTCGGCCCGAGGCTATAGTAGAAGACATTTGCCCAAGGTGCCACGCGGTGGAACTGAACCCAGAACCATGTGGTTGGGAAGCAAGCTACTTACCACCCAGCCACTCCTGCGCCTATATACATAATTTTTACATTTGCCCCCTTTTTTATTTATATTTCTTTGAATGTATACTTGTAAGTAAAAATCTTTTGCCATTTAAGCAACCAGTAAAACATACATTTTTCATTTTGAAAAGGCCTACTTGAAGCTCGAAACTCATCAGAGTAACTCACTGTAAACATTATTTTTAAGATTAAAATAAAAATTTTCCCCACCAAAAGCCATGCCTTCTCATTTTTACACACACACACACACACACACACACACACACACACACACACACACACACACACACACATACACACACACACATATATATATACATATACACATACACATGTATATCTATATATTTATATATGCACAATATGATATTATATATTTCGTATGTGTATTTCGTGTGCAAGATTCTTGATGTGGATACGTGTGTTGAAAGAAATACAATTAAACCTTGGGACTGAACCAGTGCATGTGTTTATTACCGGCATAATGCCTCTCCCAAGGTTTAATGATATTATATATATATATATATATATATATATATATATATATATATATATATATATATATATATATATATATATATATATATATATATATATATATATATATATATATATATGTATATATATATATTCAGACATATTTATCCTGATGTTAATTGTTTCAGTAATTCAAACAGCTGCTAGTCTTTGAACTGTCGAATCGAAATTTAAGATGACATAAAAAAAACATGAAGTTGCAGTAAGACTCATAACTGAGCTTATGAAACAGGTCATTCAAATGTTTCCACAAAAGGACTATCAAGACCCAAGAAAGTGATTATCAGTTTTGATTTAGTAGAAAGGATATTAGAGTACCATAGATTTGAAATCGTGAATAAATGAACCAATAGGGGTTACAAATATAAATCCCATCCCAAGAGCATTCATTTGTGAAATTTATTTATTGTTTTGTAATTACTTTTAACATTCTAAAAGAAGATTTAATATTTATACTCGTAAAATACATATAAATTTACTGAAATTGTTGAGATAATATTTCGTTTCATCAGCGCTTAACGTTGATTACAACCTGGAATGTCTTTCGACACAAACGACAAACGATAACAATCTTTTTTCTTGGTTTCCATTTTGGGAATAAACCTATTCCTCTTAATTCCAGTTTCAAAAATGTCTTGGCCACCAGAAGTTTATATTTGTATTTTCAAAACTCGTGAAGGTAAGTTAAAATGAAAACTTCAGTCACTTATAATTAAACAGTATTTAAACTTCTAAGTCCAAATTAATTTTTGCTTGAAAACTTTTGGAAACAATCATTTGTTCATAACTCCTTTTCTGCTGTTCCTTAACTTATGTCAACTTTGATCCAGTTGACGTTTTATGGAGAGTTCCGCCAATCGTGATCCACATTATGTCACGGACTACTTCCGTGATTATCCAATGTAGCCTTTTCTTCTTTAAGAAACCTGAGTTTGCTTTAAGGAAGAATTGTTTGTTATTTCTGCAGCACGCTAAGTGACTGCATAAATTATTATTTGTCAGCTTATATCGAGATGTTTCACAGAAAGGTAAAATCCATAAGACGCCTACTTTTTAAAATCTAATTTTCAGAGTTATAACATTGGTTGTGGGATTAATGTTTTTGATTTTGGTCGGAAAAGGGTTACATTTTTTTACATATCAAACAGTGAAATATGACAGCTGATAAATTTGATGAAGTCGTTGTAAACAAAAGAAAAAAATTATCCCATAAACTTCTGGAGCCTTTCCTAGATCAGGTAGCATCATGTTTACACAAATGTAATGCCTAGAACATTAGTTCTTAGCATGACCTACTGCTTTTTATTAACTTAATATATTTAAAATGTGGAATACAATTTAATGACGTAAACTTAGATATGTCTATATCAACTATTGATTTTTCTAAGAGATTATATTTAAATTACCTAAAATATTGCCAGACCAAAGTGATAATAAAAAGTTTGTACCACAAATTTAGTTTTAACTTTAATATATAAAAATATATATCTGAAAGACAAACAGAAACTGAATACTCTAATTTCCCTTCTGAGCAAAACAGAGAGATAAAAACCCGAAACTGAAAATGGTAAAATCATGCTCATCAAATGGATTTTATTTTCAGAAATACAGTTTTACAGTTTTATATTAAAACTGTTTAAAGCTTGTTGACTTCTAGCTCTTCGAAATCATAGTAAACATTTTTGAACCACATCACCAAAATAATGCTTCTGTTCGGGTTCCACAAAATCTTCTAAACATAAATAGATTGCTTTGCTTATGCTTTATTTACTGAATACATTTATTTCGCGTCTATATCGAAATAGACAGTTGTTAAACAGAACATATACATCATCATAATTTCAGCGTCCTTAGATAATGGATGAGTAGAAGACTTGAGTTTTGAGGGAACTTGAAAATAGGCAAAGCTGAAGAGCGCACTTAGGAATAACAGTTGTAGGATCGCATTTCTTCCAATATCTTGTTCTGCTGAAATGTTGCCATATCTTTTACGAACACGCATCACTTCTTTATATTTGCATCTAAAAGCGGGGGTAAATTATCGCAAATCCGTAACCGCTGACGATTGATCTAAAGTGGAATTGAAAACACGCCCTTACTTCTGCTAATTTCGTAGTTTACATTTGGGTATTATGCTAATAATTACTTCACATTTAAACTAAATATGTTCAAAAATTTGCAGGAAAATTTAGCAATGAAAAATGTGTATATTTAATATAAGTTGAGTATGATGGCTATCTCGTCGAACATTCACATACAGTCGAATTGCTATAAAAGAACCGTGCTTACAAATTCAACGGATTTGAAACTTTTCAGCAGATTGGAATCAAGAGTGATAATATTTATGTGAGAGAAATTAACCCATTTGGTATCGAAAGCAAGTTATAACATAGGCTCAATTACACTTTTCAAACTACTATAAAATAATACACTCATCTTTAATGGCTTCTATCAGTCATATGATGTCGGTAAAATATGTCGAAAATCCTTTTCCTTAATTTCATCTTTGAAGTGATATTTCAGTTGCTTATTGGAAACTGATGACATGGTTGTAAAACATGTGTCCAATATCCTTTTGAAACATGTGTTGATCAAACAGTAAGGGGAATATGGAATGCATTATAACGAAGATTAATGTCAAATCTAATTTTTGATTTATGATATTAATATCTAACAGATAAATCTTATAAATAAAAACTATCATGAAAACTATTTGAAAGCCAGCGTTACCAGATAATAAAGCCTCACAAATGAATAGCTCTAAATATTCACCTTTAGATAGATATCCTCACATATCAAGAAAAAAAATATTTAATTACGTGAGATTATTAATCGTATAGCCTAAGTAAAAAGAAAGAAAACTTTTATGAAATAATAGTTTCAGAAAACAGTTTCGAAAAGAAAAAAAAGCATTTGAAAACAAAAACACATATGAAACTAACTTAGTTAAAGTGTTATTCTATTAATTTAGCGATGAAAAAATATAACAAATCTCATTTTCTTGTGCAGAACATAAACTTCACTTTATAGTTTTAATTCTAGATTTTTACTCGTTCATGTAAGCCGGATCGTGACTTAGTCTTTATCAGTAAGAAAGAACCTCAATATATATATATATATATATATATATATATATATATATATACACACATAAATATGTTTGTATATACACACACATATATATACATAACTATCTATCTATCTATCTATCTATCTATCTATCTATCTATACATACATACATACATACATACATACATACATACATACATATATATATATATATATATATATATATATATATATATATATATATATATATATATATATATATATATATATATACATATACTTATATATATATATATATATATATATATATATATATATATATATATATATATATACACAGATATATACGTATGAACACACACATTTATGTATATAAATCTGGCTTTCATTGAGTAGGTATATCTGCGCCTATGATACTGTCCGTTTTTGAATCAATACATATTTAGTAGTGGTGTATAGCTGATTTCCACACCATGGATTATATGGTATCTATTTTTCTGTTGTTCTCAACGTTTAAGAAGTTTGAACTCATTAATATAACCCTTCGAAAACGATTGGTTTAAACGTATACGTTGGAGCAACCGTGATTTGTAAATTAGGACAAGCAGCGATGACACTATATAAAACATTTCTGGATTAAGAGATTACTGCGGTAATTAATTTAGAACCCAATATCTAATCTGACATAACTACAAACCCCTCTTTTCATTCGTGAATTGAAATTCCTACTCTTGGAAGAAAATATTAATTCGAAATTTATCATCCCATCTTTTAAAAATTAAAGCGTATTCCCCCTTAACTCACATCCAATCTCACGAGTTATTATTTGTTCATTCCTTTATTCTAAAGATCAAAAGTGGGAATAAGGCAGTCTTAAATTCCTTTTACTGCTACTTAATCTGGGTTTGATGAATAATTGATGAATATTTAAATCCTGTATTGAATGTTTTGCAAACAAAGAAAAAAAGGCTGCTTCACTTTTATGATCTCATTTTTTTCATTAAATTTTTATGGGTTAGCCATAGGAAAAAACTCAGTGCCTGTAACCTTTTGAGACACTTTTAGAGTTGTAGAATCGATAAAGCTGATATTTAATTTGAACATCTGTTGGAAAAACGTGGCCAGAGAGGAAGTGTCAGGGGGTAAAATTTCTGGGCAGCAATGACTTTGAAAGCTTCCAGTTCTGGGTTTTAAAAGGAAACGACGGAATGACTAGGTGAAGTGGATCTGGGCGGAGGAAAATGCAACTTTTATTTAAAAGCAGCAAATGTAATTTTATGCAGCCATGAAAGAAGCAGAAAGTAGTAATTGTTCTTCTAGCAGAATCGGTGTATTATGTTGAATCATTCTCTATTGTGAAGCAGCAATGGCATCCATATCTGTGTTTTAGAGAGGATTTGCTGGTAGTTAGGGGAAAAATATTTCATGGCACTAGAGAAAAATTCACATCTTTTCATTGCAATTTTTATGTATTTAGAAGACACCATGAGCGATCACTGGCGATTGTGAAACTCAACATTTGTTGGGATGTTGAATGTTTGGGAGGTTAAAGCAATGTAACATCTGCTTAGAAGTGTCTTTTGTTATCTAGTGATATCTAGAATGTCGTTAACGTAGGGCAATAAAAATATCGGTAACCTAACTTGAAATGCGCCAGCGTCATCAGAGTGTGGTTCGGAGGGTATCTCGTCAGCATACGTATGTAATGGTGGTAGATTTCTGACTCAAAGATGGTAGACGAACAAAGCACATCGACATACAATATATGTAGGAGCTTCTCCCACTAGACAAGTTCAAATACTTTCCTAATGTAAGACTAACAATTTTAATTCATCAAAATTCTCGAGAAGTAAAATGCCACAAATGGATGACAAAGCGGCCTGTTTATTATGAAGGAAGATGCAACACCATGAAGGAGATGGTGGTTAATGTCTTTGAGATATTGACAGTAAGGGTGATGATAGTGTTGGAGAGGTTAAGCTGCATGGAGTTAGAATACCCTGTACCATGTTTCTATGTTTTTAAAGTTTAGATTAGATTGAAATGTTCTACAAAGTAAAAGCTAGCATCGGAGCACTCTGTTTCAGAATGATGGAAGCAACGTTATCAAGGATGTTTACAAGCTTTTCACTAGTAGAATGTCTACATCAAATCCGGTAAGGTATCATGACAGTTGTAAATGATGTAAAATTGAAGAAGTCGTAGGGAAAGATATGATTGAATTGCTAGTATCCCACAAGGCAAATTTAGCTAACAAGGAGCTGATGATGTGAGAAAAAAAGCAACCTAAGATTACAGAAATTCAAACAAGTCTGCTTAAGTTGACTGCAAAAAAGATTGCTAAAAGATTGGTACTTATAGATGAAGATCTACAAGTTTTTACTGATAACAATGCTTATCATGAACATAACATGAAAATTACGAGAGGAGTTTATAATGAGATTAGTTCATATTCTGAGCTGTACAAAAGGATGTTGTGCCGTAATTATCAAACAATTTTAGATAAGTTCTTCGCCCATCAAGTAGATGATGATTAAGAACAATAAAATAGATGATAGTGTTCTTCATCCTCCCGGTAACTATCATTCCATTACTGCTTTTCACAAAGCAGTAGTCAACATCTTTTGTGGCAAGAACGCACCCTTATATAATATTGCCGTTATTATTTATTCCTTAACGTATTTCTCTTTAAACTTTTTTATGAATACATATTGTACGATGCACGTTTAAAATAATGCTTGATCTTGTTGTTGTTTTTCGTAAACAATCGTTGGAAAGCATGCTCACATTATAGCATGACAGACAATGGGAAAATTAATTCTGCATTACAACCAGATATTTATGAACACGTTACTTTTGTAAAGCAGGGTATTCCTGTATTTATATACATTGCTCAGTGACCTAAAAGTTATGGCTTGTCAAAGTTGTAATATGTTTTGATTACAAGACTCAAAAACAATTTAAAATATTTATTAAACTTACTGGTTCAATTGAAATTCACAATTTAGAATCACATTATTGCTACCACATACCGCGAAAGAAATTACTCATTTCACTATTTACTGAGACTTGTATTTCCGAGATAACATAATAATAAGATTTTTGCTAATAATAACAATAAAAAGAAATAGAAAAAATAATTATAAGAAGAGGTTATAAATCAACAACTAGTTTCAGGTCACTACAAATGCTAAGTTTCACACAACCTGATGATCTATTATTGTGATCTGACGTAAATAAAATTGCTAAGTCTATATTCATAGACATGGCTTCGTTTTCGAGGTCATAAAATACTTCTTTTCTGATCAATTGCTGATCCTCTATACAGCTTGTGTACGAGCTATATTAAAGTTTTATACACATCTTTTATCTTTTCTCTTTTTCAGCCATTAGGCTACGACCATGCTGCGGCACAGCTTTGAAGAATTTTTAGTCGAATGTATCGACCCCAGAACTTAATTTTTTAAAAGTCTGGTACTTATCCTATCGGTGTCTTTTGCTGAATCGTTAAGCTACATGGACGTAAACACACCAGCATCGGTTGTCAAGCGGTAGGGTGAGGGTGGGGGTGGAGGGGTCAAACCGACCCCAAAACACTGTCCGTCTATCAAATTCACCCAGAAGGCTGTGGTTGGCCAGAAGTTATAGTAGAATACACTTTCCCAAGATGTCACTGTGTGGTTCGGAAGCAAGCTTCTTACAACACAGCCACGCCTGCGAAATATTTTTCCCACAAGAGTTTCGGACCCAGTAATGAACTTATTTGCATACAGCCAATCAGAGATCGCCTTGAAAATCCACATACTGTGTACTACTACAGTACAGCCACTCTGTGAGTACAGCATAGCAGGTTTCACGTAAGCACCTCACCACCATCCTCGTAGATCAATTGAGCACCATCACTAATATGGAGCTAACATTAGGTACATATGCTCACACTGAGATTAGTGATACTACATGTACCCATTGATATATGCTAGGAGGGCGCAAAACGACACAACGCCAGATTGATTACGATGTTTCCAGATCAACACCAATATTTAAAATTAGGAATGAAAAAAATCAGCCAAAAAATTAGGAAACTACTCTCATTTACATTTTCTAGTAAATTACGCAAATTGGCAACACTTATGGTATCACCGGTGAGCAGCTCTCCATTCACTTTATACACTAAATTTCACATTTGTCACCCCTATTAACCCGTTTAGAACAGTTAGATTTTGTTATAACGCACATTGTCCACTGAACTCAACCAGAGTATTTTCGTGACTAGGGGGACACAAGTTTGATAGTTGAGCTCTGATTGGCTGTATGCAAATGAGTTCACACCTAGGGTCCGGAACTGTCGTGGGAAAAGAATTTCGCGCCACGCGTGTGCCTATTATATATATAAACATCATAGGCCACATGCAAAAGGTCACTTGACTTAAAACCCAACATATTCTCACCAAATTGTTAAAACTACTGTTGTTCAACTATGTTGTTGTTTCTCTTTCCAGTTATATCCAAGATTGCTCATCTACCATAACAGCTCTACCAAAGTCAGTCGACTCGTGATTTCTCGATCTATTGGTTTAGATATTACAAACTTTCACATCATGTACTCTGATTTGCTGTATATATGTGCATATCTCCTTTTACTTCTATACAGTCAATTTTTTGTGCCATATCAATGATAATTACTATCCCAACATATTTTTCGGAATCTGTAAGTTTATAAATAATTCTGATGCAAACATCAATGCATGCCTCCATCTATCCATACGTGCGTACGTACGTACATACATACATACATACATACATAACAGGCTGAATATCGTTATTTGAAACAATGAATAAAAAGACTGTTCCATCATAGAGATCAGCTGTCTTACTTATGTGAATATCTCTTCAAAAATCAAGAAGGACGACTATAATTAATTTTATTATTTTAATTGATTTAGTAACAGTGGAACAAGTAACTGGAAAACAAAGCATGAGTAACAAGTATTCTTTTAAAATATATAATTTGAATTTTAACTAAAAGAATACTTGATGCAAATAAAGAAGAGGATCAAAGACTCCACCTTCCCTGTGTACGTGCCTACTTCTGTGACATTTCAATGAAGATTTTAGAAAATTCCAAAGTAAGATTGAAAATCTGAAGTGATGCTGCTGATAAATTTCTAATGACAGATTCAAATCTTATTCCTGGAGGAGTAATCAAATGATAATGAATAAAGTCATGTGAAATACAATTACACTCATCTGTTTGAGCGAAATCGCAGTTAATGAATTCTCATTAACTGAAACCTACATCAATTTATTTAGTCAGCTCGTGTTTGACAGCTTTGAATACACAACTTGGAAATTTGTTAATTGGTCGGTTTTAAGGCTGAAGTAATGAACATCGACTAACTTATAAGCAGATAAATATGTTCGTGATGCAGACGAATATATAAAAGGTCTCTTGCAATACCATTGTTCTATTTCATGAAATATTCCAATGGAAATATCACATATCTCGTAATTAGTAACCCACATTTTAAACCTGTCTGTTGTACTTTTGGCAATAGACAGGTCAACTAAATTAAAGTATTTGCCGATAATTATTATATGATCTCTTCAGACGGTCTGGAAAGTTTTAAATGTCTTTCCTATCGAAAGTATTTATATACGTATATTATCGGAGTGTGCTTTGATTCTCATGTGTTTATACGTGAGAGGCTTATATATATGTGTGATTGTTATATGTGCGGGTATATTGGCATGCACGTGGACACGCATCAGTATGTGAAACAGTAAAATACGAAGTCTAATCAAATGTAATCTATTTTGAATACCACAATTATGAATTATTTGTAAATACTATGCTGTAGATTAATTTGAAATACATTGCGATTATTACATATGAAGGGTTCTAAAACTATGTAATACAATTTTGCTTATAAGAAATTAATCAGACACATGTGTAACATTATATGAGACCGTTTTAATGCATCATCTAGGGAGCTGTTGATATAGCGTCAGCTTTCATAAGTGTTATGTTAATGGAGAGTCATGTATGATAAGCAGAAAGCTATCAATAGTTTAATTTGCAAGATACTATCCCAGTCCGAACTTCTCTTCTTCAACACGATAATTTCATGATCACAATGGATACCTTTTGACAACTCCATCTTCTGAATTAGCCCAAGATAATTTCAAGAAAATATGTTACATTTTTTAAGAGACACTAGGTTGTATTTTACATTTATCTTCCCTACTGAATCGCTAACATTTAGTTGAAAGTGATTTTCTCACTTCTGCCTTATTTATTGTATCCCCAGATCTACGTTTAGCTGGACACAATCTACTGCTCAAAATTACACCCAAACATTCATAAGAAACACGGAAACTCCCGACAAAAGTATTCTTATCTCTCTCTCTATATATATACCCCCCCACACATATAAACAATATATGAGTATATGCATATATATGTACATGTATGCACATACGTTCATCTACCTGTACATATAGATACATATCTAGGTACATGACGTTGCAAAAAACATAGACAAAATGATAAACAAGGTAGAAAAAACACGCAGGCCACATAGAGAACATATCCTTCATCATCATCATATATATAGGGTACAGAGGGTACAGAGTCAACGCCACACGAACCATTGTCCAAGACCACCACAGATGATGGATCAGGGATGGCCACCGCTAACACCAGGAACCCCTGCACAGATATCACACCCATATTCCTACTGCATATCCGGGGCCTATTACGAACAGGCGGCAAAGACAAGTTCCTATACTTGAAAGACCTAGTAACATGCAATCAAGCAATATGCATGGTGCTTACCGAAACGCATCTAACACCTAATATAGCAGATGCGGAGATAAATATACCAGAGTATGCCGTACTCCGAACAGACAGAAGGGATAGAAGTCATGGGGGAGTTGCAATGTACATCCGAGAAGATGTCACACCCCTACTACTACTATCACACTCAAACTCTGTATGTGATACTTTAATAGTACACATAAAACAAATTGATGTAGTTGTATGCTCAACATACCGTCCACCAAATACCGCAAAGCAGGAAGGTAAATTTGAGGACAACCTCAGACTCATAGAAGAGGTCCTGACAAATCTGGACCAACACATCAATATACTTTTCCTAGGCGACTTTAACCTCCCAAATGTTAAATGGCCTGAAGGTCACATCCTCTCTGGGATGTCACTGCATGAACAAAGCCAGGCAAAATCATTGCTAGAACTATCCAACATGCTGTTCATGGAACAAGTGATACTCCAACCAACCAGGGGAAGCAATATTTTGGATCTCTGCTTCACAAACAATGTGAGCCTAATCCATAATGTGAAAATAACGCCCACATCTCTCTCAGATCATAACATTATAGAATTAACTATGTATGGTCCTAGACAACCAACTGACACCCACCCCACCAGGAGGACTCAAGCAATATCCAACCTGAATTTCCACAGGGCGGACTGGAAGTCAATTCGCAGAGAGATTCGAAATCAAAACTGGCATGACAGCCTTTCTATACAGGACAATGACCTCAAACTAAGTCATTTTATGTCAACCATACAAGACATATGCACCAAATACGTGCCATATAGAAAGACCAGCAAACATGCCAATAGAATTCCTAGAGACAGGAAAAACCTTATGAGACACAGAACAAAGGTCTCAAACCAGTTAAATAGAGAACTGGAGGATAGGAAAAGGGCTAAATTAAAACTAACACTGTTAGAAATAGAAAACAAAATTAAACTCTCCCATGAAAAGGAGAGAGCAGAGAAGGAGAAGAGAGCAGTAGAAAGCATAAAAACAAACCCCAAGGCTTTCTATAGACTTGCAAAGGAGACTGCTACGGTGCAGTATACGATAGGACCCCTATTCCTGCCTAATGGCTCACTGACTGCAGATCCCACATGGATAAGTGAAGTGCTCAGTACACAATTCAAGAGTGTCTTCACCTCTCCTCTGAGTCACATGCAGATAAAGAACCCTGCTGATTTCTTTGACAATAGCACTCAGCAGAAAAAGACTGCATCCATTACCTACATCGACATTGAAGAGGAAGATGTGATAGCTGCCATAAATGAAATGAGCTCAAATTCGGCAACTGGCCCCGATGGTTTCCCAGCTGTCCTCTTAAAGTCGTGTAAACAAGAATTAGCAGGACCACTCCGGATACTCTTCCAGAGTTTCCTTGCAAATGGTAAACTTCCCAAAAAGCTGAAGGAAGGCACCATATGTCCTATCCATAAAGGTGGAAGCAGAGCAGAGGCTGGGAACTACAGGCCCATCTCTCTGACTTCACATATTAGCAAAGTCATGGAACGAATTGTCAGAAGGAGATTGATTGCGTTCCTAGAAGAAAATGACATGCTGAATGAGACCCAGCATGGTTTCCGTCCAGGTTGAAGCTGCCTCACGCAGCTCTTGCAGCATTATGACTGGGTCCTGAAGCAGCTACTTGACCATTCAAATGTTGATGTGATATATCTCAACTTTGCAAAAGCCTTTGACAAAGTTGATCATGGCTTGATATGTCACAAGCTGCGAAACCTTGGCATAGCTGGTAAATTAGGAGAGTGGCTGCATGACTTCCTGAATGGTAGAAGTCAGACAGTTGCAGCCAATGGAGAACTATCTAGGGAAACACAAATATTGAGCGGTGTTCCACAAGGAACTGTTCTGGGGCCACTACTGTTCATAGTGGCCCTTCTGGACATGCCCACGGTCACTCGGAGAGCCACTGTCACTAGCTATGCTGATGACACAAAGATATCTCAGGCAATAAAGAATCCTGATGATATTGTAAGCCTGCAGAATGACCTAAATGCAATATATGAGTGGGCAGAGCAAAATAATATGCAGTTCAATGCAAAAAAAATTTCAAGTACTGCGCTACAAGACCACAAGTACCTCCCAACTGGCATACACAGGGCCTGGAGGTACTGCAATCCCA
Organism: Octopus bimaculoides; assembly: GCF_046866305.1. Classification (NCBI taxonomy): domain Eukaryota; kingdom Metazoa; phylum Mollusca; class Cephalopoda; order Octopoda; family Octopodidae; genus Octopus; species Octopus bimaculoides. Next base: position 65,002,838 of record NC_142937.1, on the reverse strand, counting down.
GAACCACAAACAGTAAGAGATCTGGGTATCAACATGTGTAGTGATGCATCATTTCACATGCACATTGTCAAGTTGACAGCAAAGTGCAGACAACTGGCAGGGTGGATACTGAGGACATTCCGTACAAGGGATCAAAAAGTCATGTTGACTCTATGGAAGACATTTGTTCTGAGCCGCTTAGACTATTGCTCTCAGTTGTGGTCACCACACAGTGTTAGGCGGACAGCAGAACTCGAGGCAATTCAGCGGCACTATACAAAAAAGATCGCCGGAGTCCAACAGATGAACTACAGGGAGCGGCTGAAGGCACTAGGTCTCTACTCCCTGGAGCGCAGGCGGGAGAGATATGTAATAATATACATATGGAAAATACTGGAAGGACTGGTGCCAAACTTTGGTATCAAGTACTACAGGAATGCCCGCACGGGTCGCCACTGCATGGTGCCAAAGGTACCGTCTACTGCATCTCACATAAGAACGAGATACTGCAGCAGCCTCGGTTTCAGAGGACCTCAGCTCTTCAATGCCCTGCCAAAACATTTGAGAGACATGCAAGACATGGATGCGGAGATCTTCAAGACAAAATTTGACGCTTTCCTCTCCACGATACCAGACGAACCAATGGCTCGTAATGAGACGCAGTTTAGGGCAGCTATGTCAAATTCTCTTATACACCAGATGTGCCATCAAAACTCTTGATTGGACCATGTCAGGTGGGGGAGAAGAGCCATGCAAGGAACGCAGCCACTTGGCTCAAACACATAAATAAATAAATAAATATATATATATATACTCACACATATATATAATAACTGTAAGTATATATATTTTTGTTATATTAATAATATTACCTCTTAAAAATATCAAGATATTTTGAAGAGGTCTTAGGTCAATAGGTTTTGGGGTATGACGATACGCCATAAAGCCATAAAGCTAAATCTTTTATGGACGGCAAACCCAGGGTAATCCCATAAACACGCTTTCTCCACTTTTAGTATATACTGCTCCACACATTAGAGCGTGCTTCTCCGGATTTATGTTTTCTAGAAACGATATGCATATATGTATGTATGCATATATATATATTATATTATATTATATTATATTATATATATATGTATATATATATATATATATATATATATATATATATATATATATATATATATATATATATATATATATATATATATATATATATATATATATATATATATATATATATATATATATATATATATATATATATATATATATATATATATATAAATATATATATATATATATATATATATATATATATATATATATATAAATATATATATATATATATATATATATATATATATATATATATATACATACATATATGCATATATATATATGTACACACACACACACACACATACACACACACACACACACACACACACACACACATATCGAAAGAAACATGAGTTTAAAATATCATACAGATACCTCTGTCAGCACATTATGCGAAATTTTGGTTAGTAGGATGTATAGAGAAGAAATAGCGTCCAGTTAATTTAAAATGTTTTATACAAACTGAAAATCCGGACACGTACATATTATAGGAACAGTGCATATCTGTAGAGTATAAAATCAAACAATGAAAGGACTAAATGTGATGATATTACATTTACTAATCAGTTACGATCATTTCGATAACTGGTACAGTTATTACATTAATCAACTTGCTGTATTACGAAAATAAAAATGAAACAAGTACATGAGATCGTTCAAGTCTGTGCAATATTAAATGAAAATTATCGCCGCAAGACTAGTAACAAAGGTAATGCAGTTTACATAACCAGTGAACATTTAGAAGGAAGGACCAAGAATATCAGAGTTATAAATAACATTAAGTTGACATACTCTTAGAAAAGCTGAAACGTTGAGGGACTACGGTAACAATGTGACTGGTTTAATCCTCTACACAAGATTTATTGTGAACATGTGGATCTTTAAACCTTTTCACTGTATATGTGTGGACATATAGATAAATACACGCACACATATACGTGTGAACGTGTAAGTATACTTACCCGTTTATGACTAAGGAAAGAACTATTTTAGAGGAAGAGCGATCTTATGCATTCTCTGGAGTCTCAAAATATTTTCCTGATTTATATTTCATCATGAAACACCCTTCTGTAGAGTTTAATATGTAGAGGCTTTAGAAGAGACATAGTTTTACATTTAGAAGTGATTATCAGAAGCAAAACACCATATTATGTAATGGCAATTGCATTACTTCAAAGCTTAAAACGTAAGGTCATTTTTAAGGCGGCAAGAGTCGTTTCAGCGACGCACAACATGCTTCGCAACTCTTTGCGTTCTGAGCTCAAATGCTATTGAAGTTCACTTATCCTTTTAACTTTCGTGGTTGACAAGATTAGCACTAGGTGAGAACTGGATTCGAGGTAATAGATTTCCCTCTCCCTCAAAATTACTAACCATTTTAACACTTGTGCTCCGATTCCTTTACACCATTAAATTATATCTGTAAGTTACACAATATCCAGACTTGTATGATGGGGAGGATGATCATCTCTGGAATGTATATTTAGATTCCAGTTTTTTTTTAGAAGACAGTGAAGCACACTGCTTAAAAAAAACAAGCGATACACTACTAAAAGATCTAACTGTAGGTTTCTAAAACGCATTGCACATGATCAATAGGGAGAAAAGAAATTTAGCATCATCTCGTCTGCGACAAGACTGAAGCTCTGCCAGAAACGTGAGTAGCAATTTAACTTAAATTTAAGGAATATAGACATAAAAGAAAAAAGTTAAAGACACAAGTCTTTCATCCGTAAGATAGCAAGAATAATAATTTCATATTAAAGTTAGCATTAGAGCATCTAAATGGTAAATTTTAGCATCCACTATGTTGGTTCAAAACCCGATTCAACTTGTGAAGTATTATTTTGCATTCAGCTATAAAAGACTCTAAAGGAAACCAAAAAGCAAACTCATATACACGCTCACAAAACACACATACTAAACACATCGACACACACACACACACACACACACACACACACACACACACACACACACATACACACAGATACAGACAAATGCATGCGCAGATAAGGATACAGACCACAGAAAGACAAAATTGACAAATCAAAGCAAGAGGAGACACGTGGGATAAAGGGTCACCTAAGAGGGCACAATGACGTGTGACAAGAGAATTTTGACAAAGAAACAAAAATAATAATAAAGCTGAAGTAAAGACCAAACATATAGTGCATCCCCAAGTATAACAATTAAAATATCCTTTCTTAAATGTGAATTTTACGGTGACGTAAGTAAACTTTCGTCGATTAGAAAACAATAATAAAATATATTCCCATTGAAGTCAAGAATTTTGTTGAGATATTGAATATTTATAATGTAATGAGAGACAAGGGTAGATAGGTAAAGGGGAAAAAGAGAGAGAGAGAGAGAGAGAGAGAGAGAGAGAGAGAGAGAGAGAGAGAGAGAGAGAGAGAGAGAGAAAGAGAGAAAGAGAAAGAGCGAGAGAAAGAGAGAGAGAGAGATTAACGAAAACTATTACAACAATTGTGGATGCATGTCAAGGCCTGTAGCTATGAAACAGAATTTTCTTAAATGCATTCCACCTACGGATGCAAGATTTCAATTAAGCACTTTCACAGGCATTTGAATGTTTTGATAAGGGAAGCCTTATTGAAACTCAGTTTTTATTGCAATTAGAGTTTGAAATCACCGAAAGAATTTCGCTTCATTAGAATTTCATTTGACTAAGTTTCCAACTTTACACTATGTGGTGAGAGGATTATAGACATTTCCATTTTATTTCGATTTGCAACTGTTATAAACTACATTATTTGTGTCTGCCTTGAAACAATAATGAGAAATATTCGCAACTAGAGCTAAGGTAGCTATATTTAGACTTAAATTTTAATTTATTATTAAGCAGTATAAACTTTAATAAGTGCTGCGACCCATATGCAGTAAAGACAAGCAGCCGAGGACCGTAGGTGTCTTTACTAATAGGTGACCGTTTTGTGATCGGAAGAAATGAAACTTAAACTGGTTGTCGTCGCTGATACATAACTCCCTAATTCTAATTATTTATGCAACGAAATAAGTAAAACATCTCGAGGAGCTTATTTACCAGTAAACAGTATTTTCAGCTACTTTGAGTTTCAGACTGTTTCTTGAGAATAACATTAATCATTTTCATTCTTGACTATTTCAACGAGAGGTTTAGCTGGACAATACTTTGGCTACAGACGTATCTTAGAACACAGCTATTTCTATTTCTGATTTCTTAACATATTTCTTATTTATGTTACCCGGGTGATTTTCTGTTTACTAGCACAGTGGTTCGCTTTTTATTGCCTCTGTATTCAGTCACTGACTGTCTATTTGCTTGTACACACACGCGCACGTATACATACGCACGCGCGCGCGCGCACACACAGACACAGACACACACATATATCACTAGACATTGCTGGCAGGTGTAAACATCTTACTCTCGCCCTACCTTGTCTCAACAGGTTAACGATAGTTTATTAGTTGCGTTGCTGTTATACGCGTGCGCTCATAAAATATACACAATCACGCACTTGATATTTCTCTCACTCACATATAGCTTTAGCTGTAATCTCTCCCAATATTTTAAGACGACCTGTTCACATAATGAATGCACTGTACATGCACATGCATGTATTCCACTTATATATACTTAGAAACGTAAATATACTTTCAGCAGCGCTGAAATCTTAGTAAAAAAAGAACTGACTCGTCCAAAGCACTAAGATATTGATCACACAGAACATAAAAAAAAAAAAAAAAAAATTGTTGTCAGCAATTCAGAAATGATTCAGAGACACAAAGTGGGGTCAGTACCACCATTCTAATTTCATTAGTAATCCTCTATTGGTGTATATTAGATTAAACACCAAACGGAACTGAACTTATGCTGACAAATCCCCGTCATTCGAACTCAGACATAAAAGTGATAAAACTACTACTACTACTACTACTACTACTACTACTACCGTCACCGCCGCTGCTGCTGGTGTTTGACTGCTGCTACTATGCACGTAATTAAACATGAACTTCCAATACGTACTTATAAATGTACAAACACACACGTCACTATTGTACGACACGGAAGCATAACGGTAGGTTGGATAAAATTTCTGTAATTGTTGTTATAAAGATTACACTGTTGGCTTATCTGTATTATGTTTGTATGTACATACATACATACATACATACATACATACATGCATACACACATACATACATGCATATATGCATGCATGTATATATATGGATAGCAATGCGTTTCTGATTTGTGAAGTTTTCGTGAAACAATATGCTGTTCATTGACTCATGCTTGTTTTGGTGAAGTTTACCTACAATACAATTCCTGTCTGTAGCGACAAGAATTTCGAACAATGTTGAAGGTAATAGTGTAATATATACTTTTTTTTATTATTTGCTTATAGTTGTTTATTGTGAAGGCGCGTGGCTTAGTGATTAGGAGTATTCGGCTCATTATCGCAATGTCGTGAGTTCGATTCCTGGCAACGTGTTGTGTCCATTAGCAAGAAACTTTATTTCATTATGCTCCAGTCCACTCAGCTAATAAAAATGAGTAGTACCTGTATTTCAAAGGGCTGGCCTTGTCACACTATGTCACGCTGAACGTCTCTGAGAACTACGTTAAGGGTACACGAGTTTGTGGAGCGCTCAGCCACATGCGCGTTAATTTCACGACCAGGACGTTCCGTTGATCGAAGCAACCTCGTTGTCGTTAACGATGGAATGCCAGTTATTCTTTTATATGTTCCAGCCTTGAGGCTGCGGCCATGCTGGGGCACATTAAAAAAAAATTCTTTTATAGTAATTGCATGCTATATTTCTTACTTACTCTCATTGTATTCATATAAAATGCTTTATAAAGTCATTCAACTGATTTTGTTCGATATTTCTGTAATATTACCGAGGAATAATGTTAAATATACAATTTTCCCAGCATTGTTTAAAGGGTATCTTATTTCAACTTGACCTTTTAAATTTCAAGCTTTCCTCATTGTACTATTAATTTGACAGCTAGTCTATCTTTTTAAATTATATTTCACAGAGTTCAACTTAATAATGTATGACAGATTGTCATTGTGTATAGTGTTTCATACATGACTCTTCTTCGCAGTCACTTTCACCTCATCTGTGACATCAAATATTTGTCTTCGAAGTCTGTCCTTTATTGGAATGGTCGAGTGGAAATCAGAGGGCACCAGAACTCGGCATTAAGGTGGTTGCCTAATTGCTAAGTTTGTTGCCAAAGATTCGTGTGGTTGCGCATTGAATCATTTACAGATTCTTGCGCAGTCTTTTTCCTTTTAACAGCTTCCCTCAACTTCCAGAGTGTCTTAACGTGCCGTCTGCGTTCGCAGTATGACTATGATCCAAAACGTTAAGGTGAATGACGCCTTCGTCGTTCTTCCAAACGGTTACCATAACGTTCAAGTGTCTCTTGAATTCCTAAGGACTTGGAGAAAAGGTGTGATTCTAATCCATGACTTAAGCTTTGTTTCTGGATCATCAGAAATAAGTGTGTTATTAGCTTCAAATACGATAAAGTTGATATGAGAAGGCTTCTGACTTTCTCTTGTTCGAGTCGGATGTCAACTGCTATGGCATCCACTTAGTCACTTATCACATGCTGTCTTCTACTATCTTCTGTATTTTTTGTGGCCATAGTCCAATTTTGCATCAAGATCATGGATTGAGACACATCTGTTTGCCCGAATCAATTCAACCACTTGCTGATGATTCCTGTCAGTTGTTGCAACTGAGACATAATTGAAACTGAAATTGAATATTTGTCACATGGCTCGAGTTTCCTGCCATTGTGATCTTCAGGCAGGGACAGTGACACGAAGTACGAGTCGCGATACAAACTCTGTGTCAGTTTCAATTAAAGAGTCATATCCTCTACATGTTTGAAGCACCCACCTCTCATTCGTACGACATAAACCAGTGTACATACATACATACATACATACATACATACATACATACATACATACATGCATACATGCATGCATACATGCATACATACATACATACATACATAGATACATAATACATACATACATACACACACACATACATATATAAATACATATATGCATACACACACACATATATATATACATGCATTATATATACATGTAAATACATATACACACATTATATATGCATATATATATAACATATGTGTGTAAATTATATGTAATATATATGTATACATATATGAATAAATATATATATATATATATTTATATAAATATATTATATATTATACATATACGTATATATTATCTACGTATATACATGATATTTAAGATATATATATATACCCTACACGTATGCTATATGTAATATACATCATCATCATCACCATCAACATCCGGTCGTACTTATTGCACGGATCGCCGTGACTCGTTCTCTTGAGTCTGTCAGTCCGCCATTGCACGTGATAAGTTATCTCGGGTGCACTCGGAATCCTCGCAAAGTTTGATGTGGTCTGCCAACGTTTGCGTAACCATGCTTCAGTTTCCAAAGAAAAAACGTGACTGATGATCTCACCCGATGATCTCACCCGATGAACATCATTTGCGAACAAATCTTCCTTTGCAGTTTTAATTCCTAAATTCGTTTGAATCTTTCAAAAATTTTCCAGATTTTAATGTTGCCGCTTTGTTTGTACATCATATATTCTATCTTGCCTGAATTGAAAATAAAGACCAATACCTTTATCAGCACTTTCAAAGCTGTGCAAAAGAGACTGTGCATCACAAACTTCATCTGCTAGCAGCACCAAGTCATTAGCACAATCAGCATCTGTGATGGACACAGTTGGGAAACGTTTAATTTTGGCTGGTTGAAGAGTGGATCCTTTGTCTTTCATCTCATCTAAACGGTGTGGAGAACATAACCTAGAAATATAATGAACAGGTAGGATGCAAAGGTATCACGTTAGAAGACATCAGCCACTATGTCAAAGAACTCTGTGTCTCCACCTAGAGAACGAACTATAGAGTATTTCTATGCAACATAATGATGGCGTTCACACTTCCCTTTAAGATACCGTATGGAAGAAGTATTTCTTCCATTTTCTATATTTTTTATATGCTTATATGCGTGCTCCAATGATCCCAAAAGCTATGTTGGTAGGAGTTCCTCTCTTGGTAGGGCTATCCATACTAGACAGGACTAGGACCAGGAGTGACATCAAAATAATCACACACGAGGAGAAAACCTCAATGGTGAAAATCCTCGGACCAGGGATACGGAGAAGCTATTGGAAGCAGCATGATGAATGCGTTTGTTTCTGTGGAGAAGCTGATACCTACCAAGGGTAAAACACACAAAATAATCTGGGCGAAAGAACTTACAAAGTCAACGGCCAAGTATCCAGTTCATTGAAGCAACTACTGCAACATCTATAGGTGTGGCGTTTCTAGTTGAGATATTCAGCTAACGAAAGACAAGCATGACCCTTTCTCATATCAGACGCTTAAGCCGCATCGCCCATCATGTGGCTCAACAAGGAATGCATTCTGATGGGGTTGAGACTTCGGCCACTGTGTTCGAAATGTCAGTAAAGAAGCCAAGCTCAAAACCTAACCTGTCGAAATGTAAAAAAGTGTTTCCTCATTTCCACCTTCAACGTCCGAACTATAAACCCCATAAATCAGTTACCAGAATTTACTGTGTCTGTTGTTAAACAAAAGATATGTAATATATAATATATACGATATATATATACGATCTATCTATCTATCTATCTATCTATCTATCTATCTATCTATCTATCTATCTATCTATCTATCTATCTATCTATCTATCTGTCTATCTATCTATCTATCTGTCTGTCTGTCTGTCTGTCTGTCTGTCTGTCTGTCTGTCTGTATGTCTGTCTGTTTGTCTGTATGTCTGTCTATCTTTCTTTATGTAATACTTATGGTATATGTAATATGTATAATATATATGAAATTTATCACATAGACAAGTTCTCAAAAAGACCGGTGTTATTCTGCCTTGACTGAAAGAGTGAAACGACTTTGGCCTTCTTCGCAACAGGTGAGGACGGGTGTTTTTCACTGTATGGGTTGGTTCAAAGTGATGAAGTCAACACTCATCCTGGGTTAGGAAATGTTCAGTGTCAGATTTCCCTTCATCTGCTCAGCCTGATGCGTCTTTGATCATGTGTCAGAAGTTGTGGCATCCGTCGAGCAGAAACCCCGATCAGGCTAAATTCATTGTGCACAATAGTCTCAACTATTCCACCAAATATTCTAATAGCCTTGGCTATTTAATTTATAGGTAATTGCCTGTCATCTATCACTATGTGGTGAACATGATCAATGTTTTTTCTTGGTTTTAGCAGTTGCAGGATGTCCAGGCCATGAGTCATCTTCAATACCCTCCCTTCTCCTCTTAAGTTCATCTTCCCATTTATGCACTGTTGATAACGTAACCATGTCAGTATGAATGTCATTTGAGGGCTAAACCTTTTGTCTGCAGGTATTTGATAACACCACGATGCCAAATTTTCTCCATTTCCAAGAGAAGTCGCTACCAGTTACTTTTGGAATCTTCTTTGAACAGTCAGATATCTGTTTACCTGGAAAGAAACAATGTAGTAATTTATAAGTAGAGTTGAAGGTAATGTATGCAAGATTTCACAGCTCTAGCATCACTCCTTCATAGCCGGCTTATAAACTTTTCAGCCCACCTATGTATATTAAAAGTGTCTGAACCCCGTAAAAGGCAACAAAATGTCCCATTTTCACCACATGGAATTTAACCAGACACATGCAAACACATATCTATTATATAGTTTATAAAATATGCGTACGTGTCCACACACATGCACGCTCACACTTATTTATTTGTGTATATGACCGTATGAATTTGAGCTCAAGTTTTTGCTTTCTTATTATGGCATTGTGTAATAATTTACTTGAATCAAAATTGTTTACTGGATGTTAAAGAATTCTTTAAATATTTCACTTATTAATGGTGTCTGTTTAACCATCTCTGGTCGATTATTCATTGAACAGTAAAAGCACGTTGTATTAATCAATATTAACTAATTTTCTAATACAAAAGTAGGCTGAAAGCGACTTTCACTTCATCAATGTGCATGGGTGCAAATACGTATACATACATACATACATACATACATATGTATATATATATCTATACAGGAAGCATTATATGTATATATACATGTACATATATATATTTGTGTGTGTGTATGTATGTGTGTGTGTGTGTGTGTGTGTGTATGCACAGACGTTGCTGTGTGGTAAGAAGCTTGCATCTCAGTCACGTGGTTCCGAGTTTAGTGCCACTGGTTTGCACCTTGGACAAGTGTCTTCTATAATAGACTCGGGCCGACGAAAGCCTTGAGAGTGGATTTGGTAGACGGAAACTGGAAGAAGCCCATCGTATATATATATATATATATATATATATATATATATATATATATACATATACATTTATCTGTGTGAATTAAGCAGGGTATGGTATCAGAATACCATTTGCTAGAAATAGGAGCTAACACTCCAAATTTCTCACTATTAAAATACACACAGTGGCCAATTTCTTGCTCTTCTTCTTCTTGGTAATAATACCTTATTTAATTTATACTTGTGTATATATATATGATTATATATATATATATATATATATATATATATATATATATATATATATATATATATATATATGTATGTTTGTATATAATTATATATAGGGTTTTACATACACCACACATACAAACACATGCACATGGCGATAAAGACACACACACACACACACACACACAAACACACACACACACACACACACACAAACACACACACACATACACAAGCACACAGAGACTCTACACACACAGTAGTACATCTATTTTTTCTGTGTTTAAAAGCAAAACATTTTATAGAGAGTAATCGAAATGAAGGGCATACTATGGAAGCAGGTGTCGTATTTTAACAGCCCATTGATAGGAAAAAAAATCTGTTGTAGTTGATAAATAATTCATAAACTGGCTTGACTATGAACAAATTTATGTGGTAAAGGGCTGAGCTAAATGAATCAGTAGATCCGAATAACAAAACAAATACATTGAATCAATGCAACGATTGAACGTAACCGATTATGATAATGATGCCTTATTTATAGAAAAAAAAATCTTCAGCATTAGAGTGAGAATAAATGAATGGAATTTTATCTAAATGAATTAATGATTATAGATTGCTATCGACTCAGAGTGTGTGCCAATAAATGATTAACGTAGTTATCTTTTTGAATATTAATATGGGACACTGATATGTTCATGTCCTTTCGCGTATTTTTGACTCCTATTTATGCACTAATATCTACACCATTCATCTAATGTGTATAAGTACTACTCTTAAATTATAGACGTTCTACTACACTGTATTAGTCACTTCATGTGTAACTAGTGCTAAGCAACTGTATATAGTTGTTATATACACGTTAGCTTTAATAACTCCACGCTCTGACGAAGAAAGTATCAGACAAACTTTCTCTTTGATTGGTCTTATGCCACTGCTGGGAAAGCTTTCATGTTATTGATTTTATAATTTTATAAAGAGTAGGAATGAGAAATTGTCTTGTGATACATATCCAATCTTATTAAGAACAAACGCGAATTCATACAGATCAATCTGCCGATAGAAACCTATTCCTTGACTAAGTTTGTTTAGAAATATTCGGATACACGGTTCATCTAGAAATGGTTATATAATATAAGCTCTAATATAATCTAGAGAAAAGTGAACAAATTCGATAAAGAGGATATTTACATTTAAAATATTCCTGTGTTTAATAGATTACAAACATGTCTAATATATTGATGAAAAATATCTCACTTTACATTTTTGGTGAATAAGATAAGAAAGGTATTTCCCATAAGTTTCGAAGTCCTAAATCTTGATGGCGCTGTATCATTTCTGCAAGATTGTAGGGAAAATGTGACCTAAGAGAACATCTGAGTCTTGAAGGTTAGTTTTTAGTAAAGTGTCTAATTCAAGGTTTAGTGACAGGGAGACATAATGAGAAATAGTTGAGCTGATTATCAGGTATTTTTAATTGGAAATATTTTGTATAAAACACGAATGAAGATTTTGTTGGTGTCAATAATTGCTGTCATTAACGTTTTAAATAAGGAGAGGTACATGGGAACTGGTTTCAAAATGCAGTCATTAAATTGCTGTTGGCATTCACGGCTACAGAGACACGGTGCTGACTTATAGGTTTGTGACATTGAAAGCAAGGGAAATCGGCGGATAGAAACAGACCCTTTTGTTGTTGCATGAAGCACGATGTCACATAAAGCAAAGAATTAAACGAATCGTTAGAGCGCCGGATATAATACATTCAAGTCGACATTCTCACTACGTTCTGAGTTTAAATGCTGCCGAGCATGACTTTACATTGCATTCTTTTGGGGTCGGTAAATATAGATAAATAAAGATAGCATAATTTACGAGTCATCCATACATCAGTGTAAGTTATCAAAAGCCGTAAGTTTTATTTTTTAAGTCTTTAGCGTACATAAATACATAGATATTATTGCGCAGCGACGCACGCCAGTGGCGTACATTGTGGTAGCATGACAAACGTGAAATCTATGATCAAGAAGGAGATCAAATATATCTGGACAGACAACGTGATGGTCAATAATAAACTGATACAGATAATTCTGGATGGCAATATTTTCATACGCTGACAACACGACCTGTATGGCCCTTTCTTTTTAGCTGAAGGTAACCAGAGTAATGCGGATGTTTCTTAGCTTCCAAAAGTTGGTCAGTGTCTCTTATCTGTTGAACGATAACGAAACAACTAGTATTTGAAGAAAGTTTGAGGCCAACAGAAATAACTTATGACCTTATAGAAAGATGGACTTTTGGTAGTGGAACCGAGAAGTCTATATTGCCACCGTTCAAGAGACAAGAAAAGGTCTGTTGAGGTGAGTGAACTCACGGCACCATATTTTTGATAATAACGGTAGAACATTCCTTGGTCTGTAAGACAACGATTAGAAATTAAAGATTTGTATTACACAGTGGAACGGGATCTCTAGTCTTCTAGAAAGCAGTAGCTTATAAGTGTAGACTAAATCTCCGGGGACAGTCATGAATTGAAGAATACATTGGATTAATCTCCTGCTTAAAGAGCAGCCAATTACGGGATTATCCCCCGCCATATTGCGGTTTATTATTTAAGCTTACGTCGATTCCTCTGTGGTGTTGTTTTGCATTTATAATAAAATAAATGGATGCAAATTATAAAAATAATCAAAAAAATATACAGTACAATACTGTTTCTACTTCGCTGATTTTCACTTATAACGGGGGATTTTGGAACGTACCACTCGCGCTAGTCGAAGGATTAGGATTACTGTATATATATATATATATATATATATATATATATATATATATATATATATATATATATATATATATATATATATATATATATATATATATATATATATATATATATATATATATATATATATATATATATATATATATATACTTGGTACTGTCTAGCAATCATTAATTCCATTTAATGGATTGAGAAAAGTTGATGGCGTGAGCGTGTTAAAGTTTCTGTGGTATTTTCAAACCGGAATTCTCGTTCAAATACTTGCACTACAGCGGCCTCGACTAAAGTCAATAAAATCTGGAATCCGATAAAACTAATAACAATAAATCAGAGACAATAAATCAAGCAG
>NC_142937.1:64978974-64983974 GCF_046866305.1 Octopus bimaculoides | reverse complement strand
AGAATTTTTGTGGTCGACATTCAATATATCACCATGAAACTTAATTACCTAAATCCATACCACTGGTCTCATTGATTTATTTGCCATATTTCACTTATGTAACATAAGCAATTCTATTTTTACTTGTAAGCATCTATGAGCAGATCAAAATAAGTTTGAGAATGGCGCATTTGAGAACGTGTCTCTTAGGTACTACTTTTCCTGTAGAGTGGGGAGCCTTATACGCTCGGTTGCTAAAAAGTCACGGAAACAGAAATAAGGTCCGGCGTAATGCAGCTGATCTATCTATCTATCTATCTATCTATCTATCTATCTATCTATCTATCTATCTATCTATCTATCTATCTATCTATCTTTCTATATAACATAAATGATATATAAATATATGCATATATCCATACATATATGTACATACCTACATCTATATGTATACATTCATGCATATATGGGTACAGGACATCACAAAAAACGTTAATCACAATGAGAAACGAAAACATAAAGACGAAGACAGAAGACGAACTTCTTTCGGACAGCGTAAAAAGCAAACAGAGAAACGAGACAAGCAACATAAAGAATATTACCCTTCTTCAGTTATATATATATATATATATATATATATATATATATATATATATATATATATATATATATATATATATATATATATATATATATATATATATATATATATATATATATATATATATATATATATATATATAGTGTGCTATGTACGATTAATATTAACCCATGCTCATGTTCTTAATGTGTTAAATATCAATACTAGTATATATAATATAGCGATAGCTGTTATGTAGAGTATGGTTTATATCTTCATAAATATATATCTTTTATTTATATGAGACACAATTTTAAACCTTCAACTCTAATCCCACAGTAACCTGGATATTTTCTCCACAAATATCTTTTTTATTTTAATCGAGGGATTGTTGTATGCAATTGATATGACTATTATTCTGCAAGATAATTTCTTTGTTTTCATTTGTATAATAAAACCATGTGTTAGTTCTATCACTTTTGAGAGTAAATATTACTTCTCAACGCGAACTTATTGCTTGGAAACTAATGACTGGGTGAAAACCGTTAGCGTTGACTGTGTAATAGTATATCCCATAGGCCTGTAGTCATAAAACGTTAATTACCTACATGGTTTTTCTGACCTTTAATATTTATATTTCTGCGCAAGGATTTAAAGTGTTGTGGTTTTACTTCAATATTATTTATAATACGGAGGGAGAAATACCTTCGCTGGAGAGGGTACATGAGATAATAGACCAACGGATAGCGACGACTTGAGCTATTTAAATGCTACTTGAAATTTTGTTTCCCACCGAAAGCACACATATTAACCAAATGTAATCCTAGTTACTTAAGTAAAACTGATTTTCTACTATTGAAGAAGGCATCCTTTCGACAAGGTCAGTTTTGTATACAACAATAAATACCATAATGACATGTTCTTAATAAATAACATATTCTTAGTCACATTGATGAAGATATAGGGCTACTACTACTACTACTACTACTACTACTACTACTACTACTACTACTACTACTACTACTACTACTACTACTACTACTACTTACAAAATATAAGCGGTCTGTTTATTTGTCACAAGGACAGAGAAGAGGAGTTACAAACGCGAAATGCCCCCGTCCCACTAAAAGGTGTTGTATTGAGCGACAAAAAACCCCCACATATATATTTATATATATATATATATATATATATATATATATATATATATATATATATATATATATGAGATGTTTAATTACTTGACGTTTGTATAAATAATATAATCAGATAATATTCCAAAAATAAAAAGTTAACACCATCCAGGACGAAACTGGATAATCCATAAAAACTTGATCGCGGGAAACACAAAGGTAAGTCGCTTCTAGTTTGCAGTCAGTGTACAAACGAAAGACATACCAAGCCAAGCCAATCTTTGTATGGAATTCAACATATCTTACTTTACTCTGACAATCAAATAGATGAATGTCATGTCAAAAGTAGACAAAGAGAGATTTGTTGGGAAATAAAAATGGCACTTCCTGACTGTAAATCTTGCAGCTTGTTCTCCGCAATCTTTTATATTTTATCTTTTATTTGTTTCAGTCATTAGATTACAGTCATGCTGGGACAATGTTGTGAAGAGGTTTTAGTCGAACGGATTGACATCAGTAACTTTATTCATTTACGCCTGTTATTTATTCTGTTGGTGTGTCGTATCTACGCGCGCGTATATACAACAGGCTTCTTTCAGTTTCCGTCTATCAAATTCACTCACAACACTTTGGTCGGCCCAAGGCTACAGTAGAAGACACTTACCCAAGATGCCACACAGTGGGACTGAATCCGGAAAACCATGTGGTTAGGAATCCAGAAAACATGTGGTAAGTTTCTCACCACACAGCCAAGCCCTAGTTTAATTCTTGTCAACACGACACTAAAGTTTGCTTCTGCACGTCTTTGAACAAACAGTTGCTGCAACTAACAATAAATTTCTCCAGATTGCTCCTGTCAACTAACTACTCCCTTGTGCTGTGTCAACATTTTACGAAGTGTCCTGTAAACTCCTTGACTTCAAAAAATATATATTTATATGGAGAAACATAAATTTATACATACCCGTTTTAATCAACACGCACAACAGTTTGACACTTTAGCATGAACTATATTTGTTAGACGTCTTAATATTGAGTGATGAATAACTCGAATTTCACTCTGCTATACTTACTGGAAACAACGTCTGTTTTTATTTGTAGTATGTGGCCGAAGAGCCAATCACGTAGACGTATTTTGTATCCATTTAGACATGACAAATTATTCTTTGCCATTAAAATACACTTTACGATGAAAAGTGGGAATAGCAACGAAAATTTATCTATATCGTACATGCTTTCAATCTGTCCAATAAATAGTCGATAGCATTCATTGAAGAGCATTCCTGTTGAACGTTAAAAAATTATATTTAATTCATTTACACACACACACACACGTATACGTGTGCGCGCGCATACACACACACACACACACACACACACACACACACACACACACACACACTTCCCTCGGCGAACGAACTTCACCGTAGAATGTTTGCTTAAGCAAACCATCACTAGTTCATTAGAATGTGTTTATACATACATACATACATACATACATACATACATACATACATATATATATATATATATATATATATATATATATATATATATACGGCACTCCGTCGGTTACGACGACGAAGGTTCCTGTTGATCCAATCAACGGAACAGCCTGCTCGTGAAATCAACGTGCAAATGGCTGAGTATTCCACAGATACGTGTACCCTTAACGTAGTTCTCGGGGAGATTCAGCGTGACACAGACTGTGACAAGGCCGGCCCTTTGAAATAGAGGTACAACAGAAACAGGAAGAAAGAGTGAGAGAAAGTTGTGATCAAAGAGTACAGCAAGGTTCGCCACCACTCCCTGTCGGAGCCTCGTCGAGCTATAAGCGTTTTCGCTCAATAAACACTTACAATGTATGTATGTATGTATGTATGTTTCTGAGTGTGCAACTATACCGAAACAATTCCCTACATATAAAAGCGGTGCGGCGCTCAGGATGTGCGGTTCTTTGCAAGTTAAAAAGGTTACGTATATTCCAATATATCTTAAGATTTCATGTTTTCGAGGATGTCATTTGGCTATGATTTAACTCAGAGGTTTGTTGAACATTTGTATTTTACCTGTGTGAGTGAACAACCGCCAACCGTTAGGAGCTGGCCCCTGTCTTAGTGACAAACTTTTCTTAGATCATCTTTTCTCGGTTCCTCTTGTCAACAGGAGAGTAGTGCTATCTTTGAAAAGAGCTAATTAACCACTCGGGGTGCTGCAGAATCTCACCTCTGTGACAATTTGAAGATCAAGCGACCAGTATCGCATGCCACCTACTTGTACATGTATTAGAAATTACATACTCTTAATTTGTTAGCCCTGTATGCTTCACTGCACTCACATCACCGCAGGGCTTTTTTTGCATGTTCGTGTATCGTTCCGAATATTCAAGAAGTTCCTGTACATGAATTTGTTTTGAGTGGATAAAGTGTTGCGCAATACTGAATCCACTTTCAACGCTATCAGCTATATTACTGGAGGCAGAACAGAGTTTGAAACTACCAGAAAACCAATTGCACTTCAGGATTTTATACGAGTTTCTCTTCTAGAAGGAAGTTCTAACGAGACCTGGGGGTCCTTCACCCTTAGTGTTCAGGAGACTCGCACTTTCAGTACAAATTTGTCAGTTTCTAAGGCCTGTGATGCGTTTGGGAAGCTTGTATCGAGATTCTGGTCGCAATTGAACATCAAAACATCACCTGGAGCCGAGCCCTAGCAAAAATGCATCTTCACAAAGCTGGTGTATGGATGCGAGACCTAGACAACTTAACGCAGGCATATCCAGCTTGTCCAGTGATTCCAGCAGCGATGCATGCGTAATATCCTGAAGATCTCATGGTGGTTTCATGCGCTTGATACGAGAGTATAGCAGCATAATGCCTATCGAGTTCATGATTACGAAACGGCAATTTAGATGGTTTAGTCATCTTGTAGGTTTAGAGGGCTTCTGCATGCCAAAACAGGTGGTATATTGTGGACTGGCGTGAGGAAAAGGTGTCCAGTGCAGGCCATGCAAGCGTTTCAAAGACAATCTTAAAGACACAAAAGGATCAATATCGATACTACCACTTTGGAAGAATTCGAGAACATCAACGTTGCGCATACTGAGACGTGTGGCTTAGTTATTAGGGTGTTGAACTCACGGTCAAAAGATTGTGGGTTCAGTTCCTGGACCGGAAAATGCATTGTATTCATGAGCAAAACACTTCATTTCACATTGATCCAATCCACTCAGCTGGCATAAATGAGTAATCGTATGACTGACTGGCGTCCCGTCCAGGTGGAGAATTTATACGCCATGAAACCGAGAA
>NC_142937.1:64968974-64973974 GCF_046866305.1 Octopus bimaculoides | reverse complement strand
TCAGTAGTAAACGGTGGTTTAGTTTTCATTTTTAAGCGGTTCATATCGCATTATATGCAACAATAAATTTCAAGATTCAAGAAATCTCAAGCTAGAAGTTTACGAAGCTGTATTCTGTGGCACACATTATTCAACCTGTACAAACGTCTCATTTTATACACATAACCTCGTAAATCAGTTACATTGCAAAGACATGATAAAACAGTTACCCCAGTCATGAGAAAATTAGCTATATTTTGCGTCAGCAAAAAGTAAAACGTATAAATCAAATGAAAGAAAGTATGAGAAAATGATTACAATTATTTTCGGCTGTAATTTCCCTTGTTCTAGCTTCGACAACAAATATCATACCGACACCTTCCTTAAATCAAGCGATGAGTAGAAGGTTTAAAGATGTTGACTTGGCTAGGCGCAGGCAACCACATGACCCTGAGTTCAGTCTCACCGCGTTTCACCTTCGGCAAGTGTCTTCTCTTACTGTCTCCGGCCGACCAAAGCCTTGTGAATGGATTTGAGGATTTGGTAAACGAAAACTGAAAGAAACCCGACACACACATTCACACACACACACACACACACACACACACACACACACACACACACACACACACACACACACACACTCACACACACACACACACAAACACACACAAACGCACACACATGCACACGCACACTCACACACATACAGATAACAACAGATGCATTGTGGTTCACAACTGTGAACCACAATCCTTTTGTTATTTATCATTCACCTCACATGGAACCTGAAATTCCTTTAGATCTAGAGTCTATGGTGTGCGGTGCAAAATATGCAGTGAGTGTACCTATGTGTAATATTAACGACTCGTGTATTCAGTCACCCATTTGTGATTGTATGCACAACCGGAGTACAAATCCGTGTTTACTTTAGTAACTACGAATTTGTCTTTAGATATTGTATGTACACGATAACACTATAACCGACCTAACCATTGTGCTTTATAATTTAAATACCCGATTCTCTCGAATCCTGGAAATTATATGTATGTATGTATGTATGTATGTATGTATGTATGTATGTATGTATGTATGTATGTATGTGTGTGTGTGTGTGTGTATAATACGTGTGCATACGTGCGTTTGTGCCTGCGTATGTCTCCCCACCACCGCTTGACAACCGGTGTGAGTGTGTTTTCGCCTTCGTAACTTACCAGCTCGGCAAAAGATACCGATAGAATTAGGACCAGTCTTAACAAAAAAGAGTACTGGAGTCGATTCATTCGACTAAAAATTCTTCAAGATGGTGCCCCAGCATGGCTGCAGTCTAATGCATTAGACAAGTAAGAGATAAAATATATTTTAAAGATAATCTGTTGTAGGATTTTATCTTTTATCCATGAGATTGAAATGATTTTTTTTTTTACTTGTTCTGACCAGATCCCTTTGAAGCCATGAATGCTAAGTAGGCTAGGCTAACATTAGTAAATATAATGGTCGTAAATGCATCATATCGTTGGGGAAATACACTTAGAATTGAGAACTTTGGATCAACAAAACCTGCATCAGAAACACGAAATCAATATTCAGCAACTATTTTCTTAACACATTTTATACAAATAAGAAAGATAACCCGGGGCAGATTCTAAAACCTTAACTTTATCTTAGAACAGTCAATATCAGCGACTAAGATGCTCTTGTGAACCGCTTGTTCCACTAAGCAGTGATGAAGAATAATTGAACTATAGGTTTGTTAACATATGTTTGTGGCTTATTTTAACGTTTGAAGACAAATTAACTACAGTAACTGTGGAGAAAAGAAAATCATCCCTTATAGTAAAATGTGTAAGACATCATATCTATCCTGTGTTTCAGGCGCTTTAGTCTTCTTCAGTAAGAGAAACTGAAGAAGGATAATCCTTGACACATTCTAAAGCCACTATTAGTCAGAAACGCAACTGGGAGTCCGCTGTAGGGAAGCATTAGGCAGATATCGTGTTTTTACACTATTCCCTTTATGAAAGCCTTTTTTTTCTTCACAACAACTGCAGTCAATTAGCATTTAGAAATTAAAATATGTCACAAACATATTTTCACTAAACTAAAGTTCATTTATTTCACATCATTGCCAAGCACTGGTAGTACTGTACACACACACACACACACACACACGCGCACACACACGTGCGCGTGTGTGTATGTGTGCGCGCGTAATGACTTAATGTAATGTAATAGGTATGTATGTACAATAAGATTTAAGGTTAGTTTACCACTAAAACTCCGACTTGAATTGCGACTAAAGCAAAAGTGGTGTTATAGTCTCCTAAGTGGTTCATCATTGAGCGGGCAGATATATATTATAAAGAATGAACACGCAAAACAGGTGGTAACACTTTAGAACATGTAATTTATAATTCAAACATAATTATAGACCTGCTACAATGAAGTTGCAGTAGGTATGATATAAGTTGTGCAAATATGTATATATATATATATATATACATACACACACACATATGTATATACATATATATGTGCATACATACAAGCACACACACATATGTATATATATATATATATATATATATTTGTATGTGTGTGTGTGTGCGGGTGTAAAAAGAAGGTACTGATCTGGCACAGTCATCAGAGCATTGAATAGATTGCCTTCTTGTATCTTTTCTGGCTTTCTTCGCTCTCAGGGCAATTTCATCGTTCAATCTTCCAAGGTCGTGAACTAAAGTACCTGTGAAGTACTGGTTGGACACTTCGCCTTCTATTCCTCTCTTTCTCCGTTTTGTTGAAATTGGCAGTGTGAAACTATGTACAACATGCCTTTCTACTGGGGGTGGGGGTGGGGGCTAATAATCTCTTCTCCAAGAAAAGTTCATCATCCTTGAGCTGACCACACAAAATAAAGAAAGAAACAGAAATAAAAAAAGAATTGCTGATTGATCGTGAAAAGAATAGACATATTCAGTTCACTCAGCTGTAGAAATGTGTTGCGATGTTACTGGTGTCAAGCTGTATCGGTCTTTGCCTTGGATAACATCGGTTGCATGCAGAGGGGAGGCTGGTATGCATTGGGCAACTGCTGTTCTATAAACGACCTTACACAGACTTGCGCATCAAAGTGGAACTTTCTAGGTGCAGCCCCATGATATATATATAAGAGAAGTATAGTAGACTGAACAATATATAAATTCTTGAGGCTTCGGTTTCAGTATCAATAGGCTAAAACAAGACCTGTGAGAAGGACATATAAACCTAGAATAGGTTCAACGACTATCTAGGAATAACATGGAAGCTCAGAAATTCCGGGGCTGCTGTTCGGCATGCTGTAAGACCACTGAAAATGAGGCACCTCTTAGTTTTTGTTAAAGCAGGTCCCTAGAAGAAAGTCACTCTGATATAAAACCAAATATGCTGAGAATGGCATTTAACATTTTGGGTATGTTTTGCTTGCGCTTGAAAGCATGGCGATCCCACATTCCTGAGTCTGCACTCCATGGTGGCACCATATATATTTCCTGTGATTATCTCTAGATCGCTTCAGCAGGGTAGAGATGGTCTATGAGATGCCGACTATCCGATGCCCTGCTGAGTACGAGGGCGCCGTAGTAAGCCGTGGACACGAACCCAGGTGCAGTTCTCCGCGGGTGCAATAACCTAATGCACAGGCATCGCTGGCATTTTGAATGGGCAATGGTCACTAATGGGCTTTCTCGGTCACGAGTAGACAAGCACCATGTACACACACACACACACACACACACACACACACACACACACACACACACACACACACACACACACACATATATATATTGTTAATTTGTTATATTTCGGGTTACCCATTTTTTGCCAAATAAACACACGCACTATACATTCGTTCTTCGCTTCAGATTTATTTCAGTATTATTCTTATTTTATGTCCTATGTATGGAAATCTTTTATCACACATCCTGTGACCTCTTTAACGACTCTCCATCCCACGTGTTTCTTGTTTGTTGAGTTCATTTTGAATTTCTATTAAGAAAGATATATAAAGACAAACTGGACTAAACAGAACAAGAGGAGACACGTAGGATGGAGAGTTACCGAAGAGGTCACAGGACGTGTGACGAAAGATCTCCAGACATAGGACATAAAATAATAATAATAATAATAATAATAATAATAATAATAATAATAATAATAATAATAATAATAATAATAATAATAATAGCATAAACCCGAAGAGAAGAACGTATATATAGTGCCTGTGTTTATTTACCCCACAAAAATGACCTTCCCGAAATATTACAATATCTGTTTTTACGCACGATTTCACATCAGGCATCTTGCAAAATAAATACATAAAAAGGCATATGTATGTATACATACATACATACATACATACACACACACACACACACACACACACACACACACACACACACACACACACACATATATATATATATATATATATATATATATAATTTTATTTAAAAGAGTTCCAACTCTGTTTTTTATGTTTTTTATTTATATTCTTGTATAATTTATGTGGGATATAGAATATGGAATGTATAATATATAATAGAAAAAAAGATGGATGGTACAATGAAATGAAGTATTGAATGTCTTATTGAATATATGGAATATGTCTTATTGAATATATGAAATACTGAGTGTTCAATATAAAGGATCCCACATAAATTTTACAAGATTATAAATAAAAAACATAAAAAACAGACAGAGTTGGAACTCTTTTAAATAAAATAATATATTCCTCTATACACGATCATACAAAACCCTTTTTTTTTGTATTTATTTTTACTCACACACACACACACACACACACACACACACACACACACACACACACACACACATACACACACACACACACACATACACACACACACACACATATATATATATATATGTATATATACATGAACAAATTCATGCATACACACGTACATACATGCTCACATATGCATATGCATGAGTGAGTGTCATTCCATTTGACAACCAGT